>NW_026606705.1:1817500-1835000 GCF_029890125.1 Rhinichthys klamathensis goyatoka | reverse complement strand
CTATAAAAAACGTTCTTGAAATAAATAAAATATTACAAAAACTTATTTCAGCATTTCTCAATTAACTTGCTTAAAGTACTAAAGTATGAAAGCTTGTTTCCGCAACAGAATTAAAAATAATAATTGTAATTGCGACTTTTTTCTCCGAATTTCCTGAAATAAACTTGCAGTTGTCATAATTATCATTTCAAACTGTTTTATTCAGTGGCGGAAACGAGCTTTCATTTCTAAAGTGACTAAAACTAATTACACTAAAACTATATAGCCATATTTAAAAACAATGAGCAGCACTTATACAGCATTTATTAAATCTCAACATTTACTGAAGCATTTTAATGTTGTATTTGCTAAGCCTAACAATGAACAGCTTTAGCAGATTTAATAAATGCTGTGAAATATTAATAACTCAGTTAAAGTTAACCTTACTGTAAGGTTTTACCATATAACGAAGACAAATGACTAAAACGCACAGCAGAATTAGTCAAACTTCACTAAAATTAATCAAACGGAATCGGTTACACTTTATTTAAAGTGTCCTTGTTACAGTGTAATTATATATTTATGTATTATTGATGAACTATGTACTTACTATAGGGTTAGTGCACGTAGTTATGCATAATTTATAGTTATTACTATAGTAACTAGGACACTATAAAAAATCTAATCAAAAATACTACCAAAAACTGCAATAGAGCATCAGCGGCAGCAGCCTGGCCTCCATCAGGTCCTGTAGCAGATGAACATGAGTCTGATGCAGATGTCTGTTACTTTATGAATAGAAATACCTCTGGAATTAGTCGTTTAACGATCAACTGACTTCTGGGTAATACATAAATCAACACGCCCCAGAAATATACTAGTCATGCTTATTATTGGACACTATGCATTCTAATAACTCGTGTGTGTGTGTGATTATTGCACTGTTCTACCGCAGCGATTTTACAGTATTTTGCTAATTCTATGATTATTTTTGTGAGACGACGTGGAATATTTGTACTTTTATAAATTCATTTGTCGCACAAAATAACTATTGAAGCGAAAAGTACAAGTTCTGTTCAGAAATATTGATGTTATTGTGCGTTTGAGAACATGAAGCTCTAAGTGTCATTGTAAAGTTATGGTGTTTTAACTGGTTATTCTTCAGATGAAGTAACGTAACACTTTACAACTATCACAGAGAACATTTATTAATCTTGATTTCAACATTTATGAATGCTCTAGTCAAATCAAAAATATGATTTAATGGACCTGAACTAACAGCTGTGTAAAGTGTTACTGAATTATACTGAGTTTTCACACTGCAACTGATTTCAATAAACTGCCTTTATTGACAATATAAAAACCACACTGCATTATTATCATCATTATGTACAGTGTGTGTGCGTGTGTGTGTGTGTGTTCATGATCTCTAACACAGAACTAGAGGAGAACGGGTGAGTTCATAGGGTTAACCAGGTGTGTGTGTGTGTGTGTGTGTTCAGAAATAAACAGGTCAACATCTCTGCTACATCATATAGATGAAACAACACAGATTTCCAGCCCATCACTCTTAAACATTAATTACAGTTATTAAACATAACCCTCTATCCTCCGAGCACTCCTTCCTTCTGTTCCCATCATCTTCTGAATCCCATCTGGAGAACATCTTTGACAAAAACACCATTTTCTCAGCTTTTTGTTCAAAATTTTGCTTTTTTTATGAACTTTCAATTGTTGATAAAATAATGCATGTCATTTGCTCTTAAAGTGACAGCAGCCAATAAACACCTGCTGCTGTCTGTGTCATTAATGTTAATAAAACAACAAAACCGCTTAAAGATTAATCTATATTTAGTTTACACAGTGAACACCATAGTGTTATTTTACATTTAGTAATTTCTTCACCTGAATACTGCTGCTAGACCTTCCTTTACCTTGTTGAATTTGTCATTTTATTACTGACTGTTCACTTGTCTTTAATAATTTAATTATTAAAAGCTATATTTTTGCTGTGGTATCAAAGTACTTGAAGTGGGCTTTATAAATGAAAAGCAAAGTTACATTACTTTTTTTTCCCTGATCTGAAAAATGAACCAAATTGCTTCACAAAAACCGTTATATGATCCGATACGTGAGATTATTGAGAGCCATTCAGAATCTATCACTGATTACCGATAAAAACATTGACAGCCAATCAGAATTAATCGCTGATTACTGATAAAAAACGTTGACAGCCAATCAGAATTAATCGCTGATTACCGATAAAAACATTGACAGCCAATGAGAATTAATCGCTGATTACAGATAAAAACATTGACAGCCAATCAGAATTAATTGCTGATGAACGATAAAAACGTTGACAGCCAATCAGAATTAATTATTTAATTGATGATGAACGATAAAAACATTGAGAGAAAATCTGAATCCATCGCTGATGAACGATAAAAATGTTGACAGCTAATCAGAATTAATCGCTGATTACCGATAAAAACGTTGACAGCCAATCAGAATTAATCGCTGATTACCGATAAAAACATTGACAGCCAATCAGAATTAATCGCTGATGAACGATAAAAATGTTGACAGCCAATCAGAATTAATCGCTGACTACCAATAAAAACATTGACAGCCAATCAGAATTAATCGCTGATGAACGATAAAAATGTTGACAGCCAATCAGAATTAATCGCTGATTACCGATAAAAAAATTGACAGCCAATCAGAATTAATCGCTGATGAACGATAAAAATGTTGACAGCCAATCAGAATTAATCGCTGATGAACGATAAAAACGTTGACAGCCAATCAGAATGAATCGCTGATTACCGATAAAAACATTGACAGCTAATCAGAATTAATCGCTGATTATCTATAAAAGAATTGACAGCCAATCAGAATTAATTGGTGATGAATGATAAAAACGTTGACAGCCAATCAGAATTAAATATTGATTTAATTGATGATGCACGATAAAAACATTGAAAGCCAATCAGAATCCATTGCGGATGAACGATAAAAACGTTGACAGCCAATGAAAATCCATCGCAGATGAACGATAAAAACATTGACAAAGATCTTCATCTGTGTTCTGAAGATGAACGAAAGTCTGGCGAGTAACTGATGACGTTACTGTCCCTTTAAGAGCGAGTCACTGAAAGCTGCTTTGAAGAGTCTGCTTTTACGAGAGTGCTTCCTCTTCCAGTAACGAGTAATCGTCGTGTTCCACCTTCACTGGTCCGGCAGCATCGCTGAGCTCCTGCTGATAGCTAGCCGCGCTCGACGTCTGCTGGCAGCGCGCCTGATGCTTGAGGAAGCTGTCCCGCCACACGATCTTCTTCCCGCAGAGCGCGCACTCGTACGGGCGCAGGCCGCCGTGCGTCTTCACGTGTTTGGTCAGGTGGTGCTTCATCTTGAAGCTCTTGGCGCAGACGGGGCAGGCGAACGGGCGCAGGTTCAGGTGCTGCATCTTCACGTGCCGGTCGCGCATGCTCTTCAGCGTGTACGCTTTCCCGCAGTGACAGAAGTGGACTTTCGGCGTCGCAGAGAGAGGAGAGCAGGGAGGATTCTGGGAAACCGTCGCGTTCGCAATCGCATCCAACGTTTCGTCGTCCTCGTCGTCTTCGTCCACCGACGGCCACTCGCTCTGCCACAGGCTCTCTCTGAGACGCCCGTCCGACTCCACGACTCCTGAGAGAAGAACACAAACACAGTCAGAAACAGCGCGGTGGCGCCCCCTGGTGGACGGGAGCTAAACGGCAGTGATGAAGAAGCTCCACTCACCGGCCTGGCGCTCCTCGCTCTTCATCCTCAGTTTATCCTCGTCCTCCGCCGGCTCTCCGACGCCTTCATCCGCCTCCACCCGCCGCTGCTCCTCTTTCGCTCCTCGGAGCCGAACGCGGATTCGGTGTCTCGCGGCGAAATCCGTTTCGATGGACGGGAGAGGCGGGTGCGGATCCGGCCCACACTCGGGCTCGGTCCGTAGAGGAAAGGTTAGGCTGCTTCGGCTCCACCGGCTCTGCTGAGGGCGCCTCCATGTGGCCAGAGGCGGAAGCGCACGTTTCTCCACGGCAGGTTCGCCCGGCGGGTCCGACGGGTCGGGGAAGCAGCAGTCGGAGCTGCTGGGCGACTGATGGCTCGAGGAGCTCGCCACGCCCGGGCTGACCTGCGCTAGGGGTCGCGACCTCTTCAGGATGTCCGTGCACTTGTCCACGATGTGCCACATCTGGAGGAAGCTGGCCACGGTGACGTAGTTGATGATGTCGTCGCGCACGATGCTGAGCTGCCCGGTGTAGGCGGAGTTCAGGACGCTCTCGAAGGCCAGCGGGTCCATGACCGAGGGGAGAGACACCGTGGTGACGTTCTTCAGCAGAACCTGGACACAGGCAGAACCGAGCGCTGAACGACCAGATTCAACAGACACATTCTTAAAGGGATAGTTCACCCAAAAATTTAAATTAGCCCATGATTTACTCACCCTCAAGCCATCCTAGGTGTATATGACATTCTTCTTTCAGACGAACACAATCAGTTTGTATATTAATAAATGTCCTGACTCTTCCAAGCTTTATAATGGCAGTGAATGACTGATTCTGTTTTGAAGTCCATCAAAGTGCATCTATCCATCATAAAAGTGCATCTGTCCATCATAAAAGTGCATCTGTCCATCATAAAAGTGCATCTGTCCATCATAAAGTGCATCTGTCCATCATAAAGTGCATCTGTCCATCATAAAAGTGCATCTGTCCATCATAAAGTGCATCTGTCCATCATAAAGTGCATCTGTCCATCATAAAGTGCTCCACACGGCTCCGGGGGTTAATAAAGGCCTCATGCATCGATGCACTTTGATGGACTAAAACAAACGGCCTTTCACTGCCATTATAAAGCTTGGAAGAGCATTCATTTTTGGCTGAACTATTCCTTTAACTGACTTCCACAGTTTTGTAAGTTTTCTGAAATGTTGTTTACATATGCAAATGAGGCACTCATTAAATATGCACTAATTTGCATACAGAACTCTGAACATTGGATAAAGTCAGGTTCAAAATTTCTGTTTGATTTTGACTTGCTAAAGATTTCTGTTTATCACTTCCTGTTGTATACATCAGGCGAGTTCTATATGAACAACCCCCTGGAATATAGATATGAGTAACAGTGTAAAGTCTGGTGTGTGTGAAGCGGCTGAAGTGGAGATTCCTGACTTCAACGATACGGATCGAGTGCAATAAAATAAACACTTTAATGTAAGACAGATGGTCAGATAGACAGATAGATGGATGGATGATAGAAAGATGGTTAGATGGATGGATGGACAGACATGGATGGATGGATGGATGGATGGATAGACAGATGGATGGAAAGATGGATTGATGGACAGAAAGATGGACAGATGGATTGATGGATAGAAAGATGAATGGACAGATGGATAGATAGATGGATGGATAGAAAGATGGAAAGATGGATGGATGGATAGAAAGATGGATGGATGGACAGACAGATGGATGGATGATAGAAAGATGGATGGATGGACAGACAGATGGATGGATGATAGAAAGATGGTTAGATGGATGGATGGATGGATAGAAAGATGAATGGATGGAAAGATGGACAGACAGATGGATGGATGATAGAAAGATGGTTAGATGGATGGATGGATAGAAAGATGGATGGATGATAGAAAGATGGATGGATGATAGAAAGATGGTTAGATAGATGGATGGAAAGATGATGGATGGATGGATAGTGTTCTCGTATAATGCTCTCGTATAGTGCTCTCGTATAGTGTTCTCGTATAGTGTTCTCGTATAGTGCTCTCGTATAGTGTTCTCGTATAGTGTTCTCGTATAGTGTTCTCGTATAGTGCTCTCGTATAGTGTTCTCGTATAGTGTTCTCGTATAGTGCTCTCGTATAGTGTTCTCGTATAGTGCTCTCGTATAGTACTCTCGTATAGTGCTCTCGTATAGTGTTCTCGTATAGTGTTCTCGTATAGTGCTCTCGTATAGTGCTCTCGTATAGTGCTCTCGTATAGTGTTCTCGTATAGTGTTCTCGTATAGTGTTCTCGTATAGTGTTCTCGTATAGTGCTCTCGTATAGTGTTCTCGTATAGTGTTCTTGTATAGTGTTCTCGTATAGTGTTCTCGTATAGTGCTCTCGTATAGTGTTCTCGTATAGTGCTCTCGTATAGTGTTCTCGTATAGTGTTCTCGTATAGTGCTCTCGTATAGTGTTCTCGTATAGTGCTCTCGTACAGTGTTCTCGTACAGTGTTCTCGTATAGTGTTCTCGTATAGTGTTCTCGTATAGTGTTCTCGTATAGTGCTCTCGTATAGTGTTCTCGTATAGTGCTCTCGTATAGTGTTCTCGTATAGTGTTCTCGTATAGTGTTCTCGTATAGTGCTCTCGTATAGTGTTCTCGTATAGTGCTCTCGTATAGTGTTCTCGTATAGTGTTCTCGTATAGTGCTCTCGTAGTGTTCTCGTATAGTGTTCTCGTATAGTGTTCTCGTATAGTGCTCTCGTATAGTGTTCTCGTATAGTGCTCTCGTATAGTGTTCTCGTATAGTGTTCTCGTATAGTGCTCTCGTAGTGTTCTCGTATAGTGTTCTCGTATAGTGTTCTCGTATAGTGTTCTCGTATAGTGTTCTCGTATAGTGCTCTCGTATAGTGTTCTCGTATAGTGCTCTCGTATAGTGTTCTCGTATAGTGTTCTCGTATAGTGCTCTCGTAGTGTTCTCGTATAGTGTTCTCGTATAGTGTTCTCGTATAGTGCTCTCGTATAGTGTTCTCGTATAGTGTTCTCGTATAGTGCTCTCGTATAGTGTTCTCGTATAGTGTTCTCGTATAGTGCTCTCGTAGTGTTCTCGTATAGTGTTCTCGTATAGTGTTCTCGTATAGTGCTCTCGTATAGTGTTCTCGTATAGTGCTCTCGTATAGTGCTCTCGTATAGTGTTCTCGTATAGTGTTCTCGTATAGTGTTCTCGTATAGTGCTCTCGTATAGTGCTCTCGTATAGTGCTCTCGTATAGTGTTCTCGTATAGTGTTCTCGTATAGTGCTCTCGTAGTGTTCTCGTACAGTGTTCTCGTACAGTGTTCTCGTATAGTGTTCTCGTATAGTGTTCTCGTATAGTGTTCTCGTATAGTGCTCTCGTATAGTGTTCTCGTATAGTGCTCTCGTATAGTGTTCTCGTATAGTGTTCTCGTATAGTGCTCTCGTAGTGTTCTCGTATAGTGTTCTCGTATAGTGTTCTCGTATAGTGTTCTCGTATAGTGTTCTCGTATAGTGCTCTCGTATAGTGTTCTCGTATAGTGTTCTCGTATAGTGTTCTCGTATAGTGTTCTCGTATAGTGCTCTCGTATAGTGTTCTCGTATAGTGTTCTCGTATAGTGCTCTCGTAGTGTTCTCGTATAGTGTTCTCGTATAGTGTTCTCGTATAGTGCTCTCGTATAGTGTTCTCGTATAGTGTTCTCGTATAGTGCTCTCGTAGTGTTCTCGTATAGTGCTCTCGTATAGTGTTCTCGTAAATATGCTATGCCCGTACCCATCTACGTTACATATCAGACATGGACCAATTAAAATCGAGATATTACTGGACACATTCGCGCAGCTAACGTCATTACACCACAGCTAGCCTATGCCTAATCCCCGCCAAATTCAAAGTCAAAATGACAGCACCGGCCGTGATCACAGAGTTAAGGCATTTTTCCAAGCTCGATTTGAATTCATAATCTGAGTTAATAGCCAGAGGGAGGTCTACGCCAGCCTTAGATGGGCTAGTGCAGCAACTGGAGGCCGTAAAGACGAGTTTTACAAAGCTGTGATCGACGTCTTCACGAGGAAAGAGCGGCGGATGGATTTTACGTACAAATAATCTACCGATTGGTGAGTCAAAAACTATTTTGGGCTTAATATTGAATTGATAAATGTGGTTGAATTAATGCAAGCCATTTGCCTTCATATTCAATTGAGCAGTGTGTGATTTTACTTTTGCTGACAGACATAATTGGCCGCTGTGCAAAAATTAAGGAGTAAGACTGGTTGTATTCTGATGCTGGAGTGGACATTATTAACTACTGGTGTTTGCCTGTGCCGCGCTTGCGTGTGTGTGTGTGTGTGTGTGTGTGTGTGTGTATGTGCGAGAGAGAGAGAGAGAGAGTACACGATATACATCCTGATTTGTACATTTCTTGTTATGCTGCGTTTGTGCGTCATGTTTACTGTTATTACTTATTATTAGCCTAAACAATAAATCAGGTAATCTGGCATTCATAACTCAGTGCCTAGCCATCACCGCACGTCACTGGTTACCACCCAATCACAAACATGTTCTAAGACTGGTTTGCAAACGTTCCCATAAAGTTATGAAAACGTTATTTACGAATGTTCTGTGAAATGGTGAATTTAAAAAAAAGTGGGTTACACTTTATTTTAAGGTGTCATTGTTACAGTGTAATTATATATTTAAGTACTGAGTAATATTAATTAATAACATGTACTTACTATAGGGTTAGGGTTTGTTTGAGGGTTAGTTACATGTAATTATGCATAATTTACTGTTATTACTACGGTAAGTACATGTAACATATGTAACAAGGACACTTAAATAAAGTGTTACCAAAATGTGCTATGCTAATGTTACAGGACGACTTTTGAATGTTCTCCGAGTCCGAACGTTCTAAAACAAGTTGCAACGTTTTAAAAATGGAATCCATTTGTGCTAACGTCATAACTTTGAACGAGCGTTCTATTACCGCTACTGGGAGAACCTTGAGAACGTTTGCGTGATGATGACATCCAGGGCCGCTAGTGGGGGAAAGTGCTGACGATTATAGCAGTTATTCTATAGAAGCCCTGTTGTATTAATAATTCTAATATTTTTATTAGTTGTATGCCTGAGATTAAAATGAAAACCACAAAAACATGCAATTTGGTTAAATATTTTTCCCAAATATCTGCTTATTTACCTCCCTAAAATGGTTTAGTCCGATCTAGAGTGTTTATTAATTATTCAGCAGTGACGAGCATCAGATGGAGCCAGTAATGTTGTAAGTCCAGAACCAGAGAGTCGAGGCGGCTGAAGGTGGAGATCGCAGGAGACTGACCGGTTAAGATGAAAGATTTTTAATCTTTATTAGAAAATAAGGCAATAAATGATTTTATCTTTTCAATTTGACTGCATTCTTGTCAATTTCTAAATGTTTACTTATATTTATGAATTATAACAGTGTGATGGGAAAATATATATATACATTTTGCTGTTACTTTTTTAAAATTGGTTTTATTATTATTTAATAATTTCTTGCTTTTTGTTAGTTTTTATTAGTTGTAATCTTATATAAACATTTAACTTTTAAAATAAAAGTTTTACAACAACACCCCATCTTCTGTGATGTGGGCCTCCGTGTATATGATGTTAGTGGAGGGCCCCGGATCCTCTGGCCCCGATGACATCAGTTCTGCTACCAGTGTCACAAACCTTCACGAGTTATTGTGCATTTGTAACTATTTTTAGCATTTGAATAATATTGCAGTACTAGTGAAGCGACTTTGTCTCCACCCAGATCACAAAATATGTTCTAAGACTGGTTTGCAAACGTTCCCATAAAGTTATCAAAACGTTATTTTCAAATGTTCTGTGAACGTTAAAAATATACATTTAAAAAAAAAAATGCTATGTTAATGTTACGGGAACGTTCCATCTTTATTTACTTTTTTACAAACTTTATCTGGACGACGTTTGAATGTTCTCCGAACGTTCTAAAACAAGTTGCAACATTTTAAAAATGGAATTCTGAAAAACGTTTCATTTGTGCTAACGTCATAACTTTGAACGAACGTTCTATTACCATCACTGGGAGAACCTTGAGAACGTTTGCAGGGCAGGTCGCGAGAAATCATGCAAAGTTTAAAATCAATCACACATTAATATGCAAATGAGAGGGTTTGCATGTGTGTGATGATGACATCAGTTCCACACACACACACACACACACACACACACACACACTCACCTGGTCATGGAAGTACGGGGAGGATGCAGCCAGCACACACCTGTGCGCGCGGAACACGTGACCCTGCACCTGTATGGACAGGTCACACAGCTGACCCTCCTCGCGCTGCCGGTTCAGGTTCTCCAGAACCGCGGCGCGCGCGCTCGGGAAACACACCTGCAGAACCGGGCCCGGGGGCGCGCTCGCGCGACCGAGGATCTGCTCCATCCTGCCGGGGAGAAACCGAGTCCTGATCCGGGATCAGCAGCACAACTCGTGCCTAACACCCGTTTATTCCGGTATTATTCGGTGTTAGGCCCGCTAGCAGATCATAACATAATCATATGAGAGCTTATGATCATGTGTTTACATCCCATGCGGAAACGATCTGCGCGATTCAACCGTTGGACACTCAATCTGCAAGTTTAACTACCGTGGGTGTAATATATATGTTGATTATGATCCTATGATCGGTTGAAATGAAATATGAATGTGTTTATAATCTCACCTGCGTTCACTGTGATGGAGGTCTGCTGCGGAAGAGAGAGACACGCCCCTTCTCCGAGACCCCGCCCCTTTTAAAACCACAGTGCTTAGATATTCATATTCTTCATAAATGCTTTGGTTTTGTGAGTGTGTGTGTTCACAGTGATAACGACAACATATTGTTTGATTCTATTCGTGTCTCACATGAATGAAATTAAATGGCTAAATAAATATATAGAATAGAATCGTCCATGTGACTGCTACTGTGAGCCAATCCTGCTACAAAGGATGTCGGATTCATGAATATTAATGACGTGACGCCCCATGACGTCCTTATGCGTGACCTTATTAATATTCATGAGCTGAGAGGGACTGCAGTCCGCGCGCGCCACCTGCTGGTGACTGGAGCTCACAAACCTGCAGGAAAAAGGATTAAAAACATCAGACGTTAAAAATTATTTGCATTGCAAAAAGAATGACGTTCACAACTCTGATAAACCATAATCAAATTATTAATATAATGCTAGTTAGCTAGATCTCTGAATAACTGATGAGCAGAGAGCACGGCGATGCATGAAAGGTATTTTAATAGGTAATTAACTTTATGTTAAGTTAAAAGAATGTATATATTTCAAAATTATATTGTACCGTCAATAATTGTATTTGGTATTAAATGGGACCTAGTTTGAAGGGAAACCCCCTGTTTATTACAGGTAATGATCATATTGTGTATTTCAGTGAGTTTTGAAGGGGCTGCACCTGCGGGAGCGTCGTGACGTCACCGCGGGTTCAGGTTGCGTCGCGCGCGCGCGCGGCCCGGGATTTTTACCGCAATGCATCAGAACTCAGCGAACGCGTGAACGAGCCTCTCAGAATGGCGTTTAAACCCGACAGATCAGCGATACCCGATCATAAACATCAGGCTAATGCTTGAGGATTATTACACGCGAGTCACAGGCAAGTGCAGATCTGTGTGCATGATTACAGTGATGATGCGTTCATGGTCAGTGATGGAAATATATTCATAAATGAATGTGCATGCGTAGCGTGCGTTTATTCGGATATATCATGTCAAACATGCACAGATATAAACGATGTAAACAGAGGAATGAGTGTAAGCACTGATCTCAGGTCTGATGATTGTCTGTGTTTCTCTGGCGTGTTTTCACACACTAAACATCTTTCAGAGCCAAACTGATGCTGGTCTAGTGTTCTTCAGGAGTCCATCACATCAGCGGGACGGGGCCCTTCAGAACCTCAGAACATGAAGACCCGTCACTGTGGACTCTAGAGTCTCAGAAGCCCACGAGAGAGAGAGAGAGAGAGAGAGAGAGAGAGAGAGAGAGAGAGAGAGAGAGAGAGAGAGAGAGAGAGAGATCACGGTCCAGCTCAGTGTCTGTCTTCTGTGAGCATCATGGACGTATGTGTGAGACACCTGCTGCTCCTGTGTGTGTTCTTCACGATCTCAGGTGAGTCTGACCTACAGGGGTCCGGGGCCCTCAGGAGTAACAGAGGTCTGAGGCCCTTGGGGAGTAACAGGGGTCCGGGGCCCTCAGGTATTTACAGAGGTCTGGGGCCCTTAGGTATTTACAGAGGTCTGGGGCCCTCAGGTATTAACAGGGGTCCAGGGCCCTCAGGGAGTAACAGGGGTCCGGGCCGGGGGCCTCAGGTATTAACAGAGGTCCGGGGCCTTCAGGGAGTAACAGGGGTCTGGGGCCCTCAGGTATTAACAGGGGTCCGGGACCCTCAGGTATTAACAGGGGTCTGGGGCCCTCAGGTATTAACAGGGGTCTGGGGCCCTCAGGTATTAACAGGGGTCCGGGACCCTCAGGTATTTACAGAGGTCCAGGGCCCTCAGGGAGTAACAGGGGTCCGGGCCGGGGGCCTCAGGTATTAACAGAGGTCCGGGGCCTTCAGGGAGTAACAGGGGTCTGGGGCCCTCAGGTATTAACAGGGGTCCGGGACCCTCAGGTATTTACAGAGGTCCGGGGCCCTCAGGTATTAACAGGGGTCCGGGACCCTCAGGTATTTACAGAGGTCCGGGGCCTACAGGGGTCTGGGGCCCTCTGGTATTAACAGGGGTCCGGGAACCTCAGGTAATTACAGAGGTCCGGGGTCCTCAGGGAGTAAGAGGGGTCCGGACCGGGGCCCTCAGGTATTAACAGGGGTCTGGGGCCCTCAGGTATTAACAGCGGTCCGGGGCCTTCAGGGATTAACAAGGGTCTGGGGCCCTCAGGTATTAACAGGGGTCCTGGGCCCTCAGGGAGTAACAGGGATCTGGGGCCTCAGGGAGTAAGGGGTCTGGGGCCTTCAGAGAGCAACAGGGGTCTGGGGCCCTCAGGGAGTAACAGGGCTCCGGGGCCTTCAGGGAGTAACAGGGATCTGGGGCCTCAGGGAGTAAGGGGTCTGGGGCCCTCAGGGAGTAACAGGGCTCCGGGGCCTTCAGGGAGTAATGGGTCTGGGGCCCTTGGGAAGTGACAGGTGTCCGGGGCCCTCAGGTATTTACAGAGGTCCGGGGGCCTCAGCGAGTAACAGGGGTCCGGGGCCTCAGGAGTGACGGACGTCCGGGACCCTCAGGTATTAACAGGGGTCTGGGGCCCTCAGGGAGTAACAGGGTTACGGAGCTCTCAGGGAGTGACAAAAATATATATATATTTAAATTCCCATAAAAAAACTAAAATATTTAATTAAAAAATAAGTTTGATGTAAAAATAAATTCATTTTTAAATCAAACTTAAATATTGATTATTTTAATCCTTTTAAACCCATATTTATTCATTTATTATTTATTTAAAACAATTTGTATTTGCATTTATTTTAATATTCTTATTTTATTTAAAAAATGTAAAAAAAATAATTAAAAAAAATAATTAATACATTTGATGAAAATGAATACATACATCAAATTAGATGTAAATAAACCAAAAAAAAATTTTTTATTTAAATAATACATTTAACAGAAATGTATACATTTATAAATCATTTTTTATTTAAAAAACACGTCATGTGACTACAGTACTGTTGTTGATTAGAAAAGAAAGCAATGATGGAACAATATAAACTGATATTTTCCAAATAACAAATCTATTTATGAAATTGTATTTATGAAATATATGAGATATTGACAGTATGATGATCGAGTTTGATGTTTCCTCATGAGAATATGACGCTGCTGGTGAGTGTGTGTGAGTGTGACGCGTGTGTGTTTGTGCAGTGTCCGTGTGCAGCGCCGCATGCGCAGAGGTGGACTCGGACACCGAGGCCGTCGCGGGAAGACCCTTCAAGCTCGGATGCATTTCCTGCAAGATGCGCGGGGAAGTGGAAGCCACGGCCACCGTAGACTGGCACTTCCGGCCGCGCGGACAGGACCAGTTCACCCACGTGAGCGTTTGAGCGGGAAGCGCTCGTTCAAACAACAGTTCAAATGAATCGAATTCCAAAAATAATTCATTAAACGAACTAAATAAATAAATACATTTGACTAAAATAAGAAATGGTTTGAAATAAATAATTTATTTAAATTATTAGATTTAATTAAAATGAATAAATTGATTAAAATAAATACTTAAATAATAAATTAATACATTTACTGTAAAATAAGATTAAAATAAACAATATTTTATGTTAAAAAAAACATTTCGTTAAAATAAGAAATGGTTTAAAATAAATGAATAATTGATTTAAATTTATAGATTTAATTGTAATGAATAAATTGATTAAAATAAATACTTAAACAATCAATGAATACATTCAAAATAAAAAATATTAAAATAAACACAATCTTAGGTACACAAATAAAAACATTTAATTAAAATAATGAACGGTTTAAAATAAATTAATAATTAATTAAAAGTAATACATTTAATTCAAATTTAAAAGTTATTTTGAATAAATACAAATTGATTTAAATAAATAATACATTAATATATTAAATTAAAAATAAACAAGATTATATATAAATAAATAAACTCTTTTCATTTTAATTGATTAAAAATAAAAAATTGATTAAATTAGTAATAATTTATATAAATTAATAAATCTAATTTAAATTAATAAATTGATTAAAATAAATTAGATTCTTATAAATAACTAAATACAAATGTATTTAAATGAATAATAATTAATACATTTAATGTAACAAAAATGAAAATAAACAAAACAATGTATTTAAACAATCAAAACATGATTAAAATAAATTAATACAAATTAAAAAACAAATAATAAATTTGATTAAACTTGATTCAAATAAATACAATTCGATGTATATAAACAAAAACATTGAATTAACATAAATAAATAAAACATGATTAAAATAGATTGATAAAAATGCATTTAAATAAATAATACATCTAACAGTACTGGAGAAAAGAATGCAATGATGTAACACATCGGTAATACAATTATACACATATTTACAATATTAATTTTTACTGCGTATTTATTTAGCCGTTATACATAAAAATGTACGATGTCAACGCAAATGTGTGTGTGTTTTTCAGAGGACTTGTAATATAGATGGACTGCAGCTTTTATGAGACTTTAATGGGGATTTTTTCTGTTTGTGTGGTGGACAGATTTACAGCTACGACGGAGAGGAGTCGAACATCATCGACGAGCGTTTCCAGGACCGGATGGAGTGGTTCGGCAGCAGGAAAACCTTCGACCTCCAGGACGCGTCCGTCAACATCCTGAACGTGACCTTCAACGACACGGGCGATTACCAGTGCACCTTCAACCGCATCCTCAGCTACCAGCACTACGAGTACTCCACCATCGTCAGCAAGCTGGTGCACCTCACCGTCGTGGCCAAGGGTACGCTTCACCACGCTGGAATCACCGCCATGCACGCCCTACCGCGGCCGACACTGTTTCAGGCCCACTCCAGCTGTTTCTGCTGAACGAAATACATAAATGAAGAAGAAAAGCCACAATCTTCATGAGCACAACCAATGAATAGCAATCTGCACATGGAGCCACTTTTAGATCCTCATATCTCTGAAAGTGAGCTATATGGAGCCTTAAAAATTTAGATGCAAAAAGAAAAGTTTGTTAATAATTGGCACCTAAAAGGACATTGAGATATCTTTAAAACTTCTTGAGTTATAGGCACAAAAACTTTGGAAAAAGACTATTTTTGTCTCTCTGACAGGTTTTCTCTATGCGATTGTTTTAATGCTCTTTAAAAGCAGTCAGTATCAGTAATCAAGAACAAGATCAGCTGAAAGAAAAGTGACCAACATTTGGTTTTCGACCACTGAAAATGGGTCAAATTTAACAATTTACTCCTGGAGCCGCATTGAGATCCTCATATCTGTAGAACCGAACCACATAAACGCTTAAAAATGAAGATTGTAAAAGAAACGTTTGTTAAGAACCAACATCTAAAAGGACATTGAGAAATCTTTAAAACTTCTTGAGTTATAGGCACACAAACTTTGGAAAAAGACTATTTTTGTCTCTCAGACCGGTTTGTTCTATGCGATTGGTTTAATGGAGGGAAACCAGATATATTTCTAGTTTCAACATTATTTGTTCTTCAGACATTCCTCTTTAAACGCAGCCAGTGTCAGTAATCAAGTACAAGATCAGCTGTGTGCAAAGTGTCCAACATTTGGTTTTCACAACTTTAACATTTTACTCCTGGAGCCGCATTGAGATCCTCATATCTGTAGAACTGAACCATATAGAGCCTTAGAAATTAAGATACCAAAAGAACAGTTTGCTAAGAACCAACATCTAAGAGCACGTTGAGATATCTTTAATACTACTTGAGTTACAGACACAAAACCTTGGGAAAAAAACATGATAAAAGTGCTTTTTTCTCATCTTTGAGCCATCACCGTGGGCATATAATGCAATAATGATTGATAAAGTCAACAGATTTTACTAATAGAGCCACTGATCTCTGTGTAAAACTAAAATCATGAAGCTGCCGTCTTTCTGAAGCCATTTTCCCCCTCCTGTAACTTGGCTCTGAATCACAGATGAGAATTGAAAATTGACCCCCCTCTACAAAACAGATTACTCCGTAAATACACATGCATGGCATCTCATATTTTGATTTTCCTCCCTATCTGTTTGTCTTTCTTCAGAAAATATATTAACAAAAATATTAACAAAAAATGTTTGTGTGTGTGTGTGCCAGCCACGCGCGGGACGGCCTCCATCGTGTCGGAGGTGATGATGTACGTGACGATCATCGGGCTGCAGCTCTGGCTGCTGGTGGAGATGATCTACTGTTACAGGAAGATCGCGGCGGTGGGAGAAGAAGCTCTGCGAGCCAGCGCGTGAGTGTCTGCAGTCTAAGGCCCATCACACACCCGTGCAGTACAGCGTGTTCTGCTAGTTTCAGCCTGACGCAGTTTTCATTTTCACGTCCTGTGACACGTTGTTTAAATAGCGAATGCATTTGTGCTCAAAATAGACTGAGCCGTTGACCACCTGAACCTGCTCTAAAGTCTAAAGTTTTTGTTATATAAACAGCGCGTTAGTAATGTGCGCCTATAGGCGGATCCAGAACGGGCTACACTCTGATTATTGCACACACACACACACACACACACACACACACACACACACACACACACACACACACACACACACACACACACTCAGCTTATTACACATACACTCTGCTTATTACACACACACTCTGCTTATTACACACACACACACTCTGCTTATTACACACACACACACACACACACTCTGCTTATTACACACACAGGGCACAAACATGCCAAATATGAAAAATAAAAGGATTACAATGTAAAAGATTACTATTGTGTACATAAAGATATGCTGAATCCGGCTTGTCCCGTAGATGGTCTCGCTTTAACCTCACACACACACACACACACACACACACACACACACACACACACAGCTTTAACCTCGCGCACTAGCAGATCCGTTTCTTTGCTAGAGAAGCGTTCAGTCTTTTCGCTTGCTAATTCCTCCATGTAAATAGCGAATCCACCACGGCTCGAGTGCAACTGGCTGTTAAAGGGAACGGGAGATGAGACTCTGATTGGTTTATTGCATGTTACG
>NW_026606705.1:1747500-1812500 GCF_029890125.1 Rhinichthys klamathensis goyatoka | reverse complement strand
TGTACTTTACTGCAGTTTACTGTCATTCACTGTAGTTTACTGTAGTTCACCGCAGTTTACTGTACTTTGCTGTAGTTTACTGTAGTTCACTGTACTTTACTGTAGCTCACTGCAGTTTACTGTACTCTACTGTAGTTTACTGTAGTTCACGGCAGTTTAATGTACTTTACTGTAGTTTACTGCTTGTTGACTGTACTTTACTGTAGCTTACTGTACTTCACTGTAGTTCACGGCAGTCTACTGTAGTCTGCTGTACTTCACCGTAGTTTACTGTACTTTACTGCAGTTTACTGTCGTTCACTGTACTTTACTGTAGTTCACCGCAGTTTACTGTACTTTGCTGTAGTTTACTGTAGTTCACTGTACTTTACTGTAGCTCACTGCAGTTTACTGTACTCTACTGTAGTTTACTGTAGTTCACGGCAGTTTAATGTACTTTACTGTAGTTTACTGTACTCTACTGTAGTTCACTGTGTTTTGCTGTGGTTCACTGTACTTTACTGTAGCTTACTGTGGTTCACTGTACTTTACTGTAGTTCACTGTACTTTACTGTAGTTTATTGAAGTTCACTGTACTTCGCTGTACTTTGCTGTAGTTTACTGTAGTTCTCTGTACTTTACTGTAGTTCACTGTAGTTCACTGTAGTTCGCTGTAGTTCAATGTACTTTACTGTAGTTCACTGTAGTTTACTGTACTTTACTGTAGTTCACTGTAGTTTGCGGTAGTTTACTGTAGTTTACTGTAGTTCATTGTAGTTTACTGTACTTTACTGTAGTTCACTGTAGTTTACTGTAGTTCACTGTAGTTTACTGCAGTTCACTGTAGTTTACTGTAGTTCACTGTACTTTACTGCACTTTACTGTAGTTCACCGTAGTTTACTGTAGTTCACTGTACTTTACTGTAGTTCACCGTAGTTTACTGTACTTTACTGTAGTTCACTGTAGTTTACTGTGGTTCACTGTAATCTACTGTAGTTCACAGTACTTTACTGTAGTTCACTGTAGTTTACTGCAGTTCACTGTACTTTACTGTAGTTCACTGTAGTTTACTGTTGTTTACTGCAGTTCACTGTAGTTTACTGCAGTTCACTGTAGTTTACTGTAGTTTACTGTACTTTACTGTAGTTTACTGTAGTTCACTGTACTTTACTGTAGTTCACTGTAGTTCACTGCAGTTCACTGTACTTTACTGTAGTTCACTGTAGTTTACTGTAGTTTACTCCAGAGTACTCACTGTACTTTACTGTAGTTCACTGTACTTTACTGTAGTTTACTGTAGTTCACTGTACTTTACTGTAGTTCACTGTAGTTCACTGCAGTTCACTGTACTTTACTGTAGTTCACTGTAGTTTACTGTAGTTTACTCCAGAGTACTCACTGTACTTTACTGTAGTTCACTGTACTTTACTGTAGTTTACTCCAGAGTACTCACTGCACTTTACTGTAGTTCACTGTACTTCACTGTACTTTTCACTGTACTTTACTGTAGTTTGCTGTAGTTCACTGTAGTTTACTGCAGTTCACTGTACTTTACTCTAGTTTACTGTAGTTTACTGCAGTTCACTGTACTTTTCACTGTACTTTACTGTAGTTTACTGTAGTTCACTGTAGTTTACTGCAGTTCACTGTACTTTACTGTAGTTTACTGTAGTTTACTGTAGTTCACTGTACTTTACTGTAGTTTACTGTAGTTTACTGCAGTTCACTGTACTTTACTGTAGTTTACTGTAGTTTACTGTAGTTCACTGTACTTTTCACTGTACTTTACTGTAGTTTGCTGTAGTTCACTGTAGTTTACTGCAGTTCACTGTACTTTACTCTAGTTTACTGTAGTTTACTGCAGTTCACTGTACTTTTCACTGTACTTTACTGTAGTTTACTGTAGTTCACTGTAGTTTACTGCAGTTCACTGTACTTTACTGTAGTTTACTGTAGTTTACTGTAGTTTACTGCAGTTCACTGTACTTTTCACTGTACTTTACTGTAGTTTACTGTAGTTCACTGTAGTTTACTGTAGTTCACTGTAGTTTACTTCAGTTCACTGTACTTTACTGTAGTTCACTGTACTTTACTGTAGTTTTGAGGAATATTGATTAGCTGGAAATATCAAACCCTCAAATCTGAAACAAGTATATATTTTTATGAAAACACCAAATTAATACTGTGAAAATATATAAATATGTGTAAAATACTATTTATTTTCTATTATATTTCATACTTCTGTAGTTATGATTTTTAGACTTTATTTCAATAAATTTGTATTTATTGTTTATCAACTTATTAATTAAATCGTCTTTTATTTATTCATTTTAATCAAATACTTTTCTTTAGTTATTTATTTGTTAACATCAAATGTATTTATTTTAATTCATTTTTTATTTTAATCAAAACTTATTTTAATTTTTTTCTGAATTTATACAACATTTGTAATTAAATTTATTTTTTCATTGTGTTTATTTTAATAAAATAAATGTATTTAATCATATTTATTTATTTACATCCAATTTTATTTATTGTTATTAATGTATTTATTTTTCTCAATTTGAATTAATTAATTAATTATTGTTATATTTTATGATGTATTTGTACAGTTTTTCTCTAGACTTGCGGCCTCAAATATCACTCTGACCTCCCGAGTCTGGTGCGTTCAAGTCCTCCTGGGGAAGTTCGTACGTACGAGGTGGGAAGTCGTGTTTACGACGACAGTGCGTTCAAGTCACTTTCGCCGGAGGAAGATGGCGGAGTACTTTCTCTTAATTAATTACACAAAAACACAGTAAGGTTCTTAAACTCTTGTTCTAGAAAATGAAGAACAAAGAAATGTGCATCGGATGTACTTTGTTTTTTATGTTTTTAATTAATTTATGAAGCCACTGCCAACTTTATCGTTACATGTTGCACTGTTATATTATAATGCCATCATATTCTGTGCAGGCAATTCGCTTAACTGCGCTGTAAATAAGAAAACCTTGACGATATCACTGCATAATATTTAAGTATTGTGGTATTCCGCCATGTTTCTCAGTGACACGCCCACAACTCGGAAAGATCGGGGCTTAGAGAAAATCCCGAACTCCCCACTGGTATTTACGACATTGTGGTGGCGTTCAAGTGCGTTCAACTCGTAAATACGATCTATACGAGATGACTTGAACGCACCATTAAACAGGTGAATGACATCATCCTCCAGGAAGTGATGCGGTTTTGGAGGGAAAACAGAGGCACACACACTGCTGTTATTCTTTCTGTTTACAGAAACCTGAAACTTCTTTACATTTATTTTGGAACTGCTCTCTCACAGTGACATTTTGGTGTGACATTTGTGATTTTATCAAATGTTATGTGAATCATAACTTTGAATTTACATATAGAAATGTAATTTTTGGTTTTCATGAATGTGAAAAGAAAAGAGATATTTATTTTGTAAACCTTATTTTTCTGTTAGCTAAATTTCACATTCACAAATGTAAATTTTCAAAATGCAATCCTCTTTTTTTAAGATTTAATCTTGAAATGTAAATGTATTTTGAATCTATTGAGTTTTCAAAAAATGTAAAAGCTATAAGAACAGTGGCTGTGTTTAAGGACTTGGCACTTAATCTGGATTAAAAAGACTGAAGGAACTTAATCTGGAAAAACACACTGCTGTTATTTGAGGAGTTCTGGGATGTTTTGTGGCCGTTGTTGGGTTGTGTCACTCTAATGTTCCAGGAGTTTCAGCTCAAAGTAACTTTCTTTCAACCTTTTGGACTCTAATAGATGAAGATGATGATGATGATCCTATTAATTTAATTACATATTTACATAAATACACATAGTTTGATATGATTATAATACTATTTCATTATAACAATGAAATAAAATAATTATAAATAAATTGAAAACATTTTCAGAATATTCAAAAACGGAATAATAATAATATTGATAATTATTTAATAATAACATATAATTATTTAAATATATTTTATTTTACAGTAGGAATGGCAATTTAATTTAATATTTATAAATATTATAGTTGGTTATAATAATATGTCATGAAGGTAATGAAATAAGATATTTATAAATAAATAGAAATAAGTTTTATTTTACAGAGGCTAGGAGTTGCGTTTTAATTTAATATTTATATAAATATTTTGTTTATAGTAATAATAATATCTAATTAAGGAAGTAAAATCATTTTTAATAATATTTTTTTTTTCAGTTTTACTTGACGTTATTAATTGATTGTGATTACTTACTGAGAAATAGCTAGATAGAATAGCAGATTTCTATCTACCCGCCATAACTAGAAAAATGTATGATTATTAAAAGAATTCCATGACTTTTTAAGAATTTAACACACTTCCATGAGTTTTCCAGGACTAGAAATCACACTTTTAATTCTCTCACTCATATATCCAGGTTTTCCAAGAGGAGATTCACTGAAATAAGAAACAAGATGTGATCATAAATGCATCATCAAATCAGTTTGCAACACTAATAATAATCATAAATGTGTCTTGAGCATCAGATCCTCATATTAGAGTGATTTCTGAAGGATCATGTGACACTGAAGACTGGAGTAATGATGCTGAACATTCAGCTTTGATCACAGGAATAAATTACACTTAAATTACTATATATTCACAGCTGATTAATATTATAATGATATTTCACAATACATGGAGTTCCAGTGGATCCACTTCATCTCCACAGAGCAACTTTCTGACTAACTTCTCACTGGTTCTGGTTCAGATCGGGCTCGATCAGTCCACTCACTCATTGGGTTCGGGCTCGGTATCGATTACTCACTCATTGGACCGCGCCGTGCCGGGTGCGCGCGCCCGTGCGCGTTCCCGTGTGCGTGCCAGTGCGCGCTTGCGTTCGGTGACGGGAGCGCAAAGTGATCAGCGGATCTTTTCGATCATCATTCAGATCAATAATAGTATAATAATAATAATAATAATAGCACCGTGCGTGCGCGCGCCTCGCGTCTGGAGAGCTGTGCGTCATTCCTCTCCTTTATTTTTGAATGTTGTCGCGCTGGAGGAGTGATGATGGATCCTCACAGAGCGAGCTGATCACGGTCAGTGCCGGAGGATCATGTCCTATGTGTCTTCACAAGGTAAGAGTTATAATCGATCATCTGGTCGGCTCCGATCACTGATCAATGCGGGCTCGCTGGCTCCCATGATTGACAGCTCTCACTCTGCAGTCCCGCGATGCCTTTACATTCACCTGATCGATAATGCACCTTCCGCGTGAGAGTCCAATCATTGCGATCGATAATCAGTGTGAATAGTTGAGCTCAGAAACAGCAGGTTTATTTATAGATCCCGAACCGAACCGAGTCAGGAGCGGCCCGCGCGCGCGCACGAGGGAGAGCTTCCGGAACACGCGCGAGAACATCAACACAAATTCTCACACTGAAAATCACAAAATTATTTTAATGTTAATTGTAAAATGCTGTATCAGTGATACAGCATTTATCACTGATACAGAATAAATGCTGTATTCTGTATCAGTACAGAATAAACTCGGTTATTCGGTTAGCAGTGCAGGGGAAACTGTCATACATCTAATGTAACTGTACAGTAAAACACTAGCGCTTACATCTACCATCTTTAGATGTAAAAAAGAACCCTATAATTTACATTGAAATGCCATTCCCAGAATTCCCCGTGTGACACTTCACATTTGATGGTTTTTAATAGGCATAATTATATTTCTTCTTAGTTTATTTTGTGATCATTTATATACATTAGGGTTTCATGTTGATAAATGAATGCATATTGAATTATTTGAGTGTCCATGATGGTGTTTGGTGTTGTTTAGTGCAGATGATCAGATGGATGTGTATCAGACATGATGTGATGAGCGTCAGTCGTGCCACTGTGAATCTCAAGAGGTCATTTACATTGAGCTGGAGGAGTTTCAGCGAGAGCGTTTAAATGTCATGCTCTCCTGTCTGCCGGACTTCTGTCTGTAAAGTGAGTTTATTCAGAACGAAACAAACAGTTTGTTACATTATTATATATCATCAGTGTTTCAAAGCAGCTTCACAGTAATACACAGGAAAATAACAGAATCAATGATGCTAACTTCATCAAATATGAGACAAACTCAGATTCAGGGGTGAAGCAGCTCTACAGAAGATGGAAGAGTCATTATTCAGATCAGCTCAAGTTTTGTTCTCATCTGCATTTGATTCTATCAATCACAACGTTCTTTTGAATAGACTTGAAAATTATGTTGGCATTAGTGGAATTGCATTAGCATGGTTTAAATCACACTTATCTGACCGTTATCAGTTTGTAGCAGTAAATGAAGAGATGTCTTTTAGTGCTGGGCGGTATGACCAAAAATCCATATCACGGTATTTTTCAAAATTATACCGGTTTCGCGGTATCTGACGGTATTTTATTTTTTCCATGCATGACTGGGTGTTAACCACATTTTCTACTGATTGAGAGAGGACATACTGCAGTAGATTGACTTAGAATGCACTATTGTACAGTCATGAGTGAATATTGTAGAAAAATTCCACCCACAAAATGATGCTGTTTACAAAGAGCTCCAGCAGGAGGCGCTGTAGGAGCGCAGAAACAGCGGTTTCCACGGTAACGGCTGAACACAAAGCGGTTTCCCCGGTAACGGCTGAACACAAACCAGCGCTCATAAACGCTGACAGAACGCAAAGAAAGATTCAATTGAAATAACATCGAAACTTTTCTAAAGACCGTCAGTGCACTTCAGAAACATTCATATAAAAACTCCCGCGTCGCGTTTTGACTTTGAAACGTGCAGTGCTCATATTTATTCAACGATGTCAATGCCAACCACAAATAGATTTTCCGAAAGGCTGTGTTGATATTGTGAACCAATGTATGGGAAACACTAAGATAATTTGACAGCTATCAATTATAGTTTGACCTATCCATCTTCACGTCATGCTTACACATAACGTTAGCTGTGCATCACCAGTGTGTTGTTAAAGTGACATGCACCGGTATTGCGGTATATTAAAAATTCATATCATAAGTAAAATAAACACCGGTATGCCCAGCACTAAGTCTTATCGATCACAAGTTCAGTATGGAGTACCACAAGGCTCAGTGCTAGGACCGTTGCTGTTCACTCAGTACATGCTACCCCTGGGAGATATTATTATTATTCAGATCAATTCAGTTCATTGTTGATTGTGTTCTGGTGTGGATCATACTTCTGACTGTACAGAATTTTTTTTTTGTTGAACTGATGTACTGATGTGTACTTGTTTACTGTTTACTACTTTGAAATAGTTATGTTGAATTAAGTTAATGCACATGCAGAGTGTAAACTAACTGCCCAAAAATATGTTCTAAGAACGCTTTGCTAATGTTCCCATTTAATAATGTAAACATTATGTGTATGTTCTCTGAACGGTCAAAACATCCAGTTTTTAAAATGTTTTTTTTTTATTGGTTATATGAACGTTAAGGGAACATTCCATTGTATCATTCTTCAAACATTATGAGAACGTTACTTTTGAATGTTCTCTGAACGTTCTGAAACAAGTAGCAACATTTAAAAAATGTTAGATGAACACATCCAACTAAAACATTTCAGAAAAACGCTCCATGAATGATGTATAAATAATGTTTTTGTTCTAAAGTTTAGAGAACATTATTAAAGGCCAGATATCTTTGACCAGATAACGTTCTATTAATGTTACTGGAAGAACGTTTGTTCATAACTTTGGGAACCTTGATAGAACATTCTTTGGAAAAAAGAAAAATTTTGCTTAAATGTTTTTTCTTTTTCCTTTTACGGTAATAACTAAATCTGATGGTCATATCAACATGAGCATGACTATATCTTCATGATTGTGATCGTGTCATTGTGACTCTGATCATATCGTCATGATTGCGATTGTATTGTTATATCTCAGTAACAGCTGTTTAGCCGATGGTGTAAAGCGTTCTGCTCCTGTTGTGTCTTCGTTCTCTAGTTATGATGCTTTTCAGTTTTTGTTTCTGCAGTGGTTAAGCGAATCACAGACTCACTGTTCGTTATGCGCATGAATGCAGTGGTGAAATGTTGAGGTTAGTAATATGATGTACAGACCCGTCACTGATGATGCGGTTTAGGCATCTGATCCACTTTTGCGTGTTTTATCTTTCACTTCTGTTTGCTGTCAGACTAGAAAACTCCCATTATAATCAACAGCACATCTCAGCATTTGTTTTGGAAAGTGTTGATCTTCTAATGTAACAGCAATATAATTGGTTTGTTTTAGGTGTTGAGCCACATTATGAGATGAAATTGCAAAAAGTTTTTGAATGTCAGTGTGTTTATTTGAAATTGAATTATCATAATTACAGTATCAAAGGAAATAATGATCAGATTATGATTAGATCATGATATATATATATAATTTGATATAAATTTACAGTTGATGAACCATCTTGTTCACATGTATATTATAATTGAAATATAATTTTACAGTTTTGCATTTATTTGAATTGGAAAGTTTTGTCGGGGCGTGAAGAAATATACAGCTGAGTATCATCGGCATAACAGTGAAAACTAATCCCATGCTTCCTAATGATATCTCCTAAGGGTAGCATGTACAGAGTGTGTGTGTGTGTGTGTGTGTGTGTGTGTGTGTGTGTGTGTGAGGGTAGCATGTACAGTGTGTGTGTGTGCGTGTGTGTGTGTGTGTGTGTGTGTGTGTGTGTGTGTGTGTGTGTGTGTGTGTGTGTGTGTGTGTGTGTGTGTGTGTGTGTGTGTGTAGCATGTACAGAGTGAACAGCAGCGGTCCTAGTACTGAGCCTTGTGGTACGCCATACTGAACTTGTGATTGATAAGACATCTCTTCATTTACTGCTACAAACTGATAACGGTCAGATAAGTGTGATTTAAACCATACTAGTGCAATTCCACTAATGCCAACACAGTTTTCTAGTCTATTTAAAAGAATGCTGTGGTCAATAGTATCAAATGCAGCACTAAGATCGAGTAACACTAATAGAGAGATACAACCGCGATCGGATGATAAGAGCAGATCATGTGTGACTCTAATGAGAGCGGTCTCAGTGCTATGGTACGGTCTAAACCCGGACTGGAGATCCTCACAGATATCATTTCTTTCTAGAAAGGAACACAGTTGTGAGGATACTGCCTTTCTATATCTTTGACAGAAAAGGTAGATTCAAGATCGGCCTGTAATTCACTAATTCTGTACGATCAAGTTGTGTTTTTTAAATAAGAGGTTTAATCATAGCCAGCTTAAAAGTTTTTGGTACATAATGACAAAGATGAATTAGTAATATTAAGAATTGGATCAATGACCTCTGGAAGCTTCTCTTTCAGTAGCGTAGTCCGTATAGGGTCTAATATACATGTTGTTGATTTAGATGATTTAACGAGTTTAGACAATTCTTCCTCTCCTATAGCAGTGAATGAATGGAAGTTTTCCTCAGGGAGACTACACTGCACTGCCTGATGCAATGCTGTAGTAGACGGGTGCATACTTATAATTTTCTCCCTGATATTATTAATCTTGTAAGTAAAGAAGGGCATAAAGTCATTACTGATGTGCTGCTTGGAAACTTCAGAAGCTGAAGCTTTATTTCTTGTTGATTTAGCCACTGTATCGAATAAATACCTAGGGTTGTGTTGGTTTTCTTCTAAGATAGACATAAAATAAGCAGATCTGCAGCTTTTAAGGCCTCTCTGTACGCAATAATGCTATCTTTCCATGAAATGCGATAAACCTCTAGTTTTGTTTTCTTCCAGCTACGCTCCATTAAATGTTAATTTTACAGTTGTTCATCTGTGTATTTGGTGAGTTTTATGTTTTATGTTTATGTAAATGTAGAGTTGATGAATCATCTCATTCATATGTAAAGTCAAATGCCTGTCTGTCATGTCCAAGAAAACTGTGTTCCTGAACTCATATCATAGGCTCTTCATGAGCTCGGTGTGTCTGACAGTCCGGATCACTGCTGAACACGTGGCCTGTTCTGAGCGTTTATGTAAGAATCACACATTCGATGCATCAATCACAGACTCGTCTTAAACGCTCTCATTTCCCATCATCAGCACTGCTGTAGAAAAGGCTTTTAATAATAAACCTGTTTAATGCAGAAGCTGTGTTCCTGCGAGTTTAGCAGGTTAGCTGTGACATTATGGAAATATTGAGGCTTCTGTGGGCATCAGGCATTGATTTCCAAATCAAGCCAATAACATGTTGACACACTTACAGTTAATCTGCTTTATGGAAAAAGATGTGAACTAACTTCTTGATTCTTGTTCATGTATAGCTATAGGTCATTCAGGACGAGGATTTCATTTCTAAGAACATCTTTATTCATTTTGCTTTCATATGATTTATTATCTTACAGTTTGACTGTCGCTCTGATCTCTGCAGATGCTTGAGAAGCTCAGCTTGATTACTAGATGTTAAATCTGCCTTTCGGTCCTCTGACCTTTGACCTTTGGTTTAACATAAAGAACTACTGCCCAATAAACATTTGTTTTAATGAAGTTTTTGTGCTGCTGAAAATTTCTTCTGGTAGTTAACTCATTCCCCGCCATTGATGGAATTTTCCATGTTTTCACTGTTATAGGCTACTCTTCATCACACTGAATCTAATGTTCTTATGTTACCATGAATTAGTCTAGCAAACAACATATTAGCATTGAATAGTCATTCTAATAAGCAGCAAATGCATGAATTCCTTCTGAATGACCTTGAGCACAAAGCTGATCATGACTAAATAAGCAACTTTTCTCAAACCCCATGATATCTCCGTTGAGATGCGACAGGAACGGCCTGTGGAAAGTGTTCTGGAGAACGTTTCGAAAGCACATGTGTTGCGGGTCCAGCTGCCAGAGGAGGAAGAGACTCCCACCTACAGGGAGAGAGAGAGAGGGAGAGGGATTACATCCATCACGGTTGCCACGGCAACGCAGAGTTGGCTCCCTCTTCCAGAATAGTTCTCTCCTCTCATCCCGTTTTCATGCTGTACTCAAACACTTCCATCTGACACCCACCTCTCTGCCTTTCCTTTTCCTCTCTTTCATAATCCCCCTCTCTCTCTCACGCTATATCGGTCGCTTTAAGTCGTTTTTTAGCCCGCTCGGCCGTGGTCGTCATGGTAACAGGCTGGGGGTGTGCGAGCGAGAGAGAGAGAGTGGGCGTCACGGAAGTGACATCTCTTGGGCTGTAACCCATCTTCCTCCCTCTCTCTCTCTCTCACTCTCTCGCTCGCTCGCTCGCTCTCTCTCGCTCTCTCTCTCACTCTCTCTCTCTCTCTCGCTCTCTCGCTCTCTCTCACTCTCTCTCTCTCGCTGTGGGGGCGATCGGGACACAAAAGCAAGTGTCAAAATGAGTTTTAAATTTGTCTTGTGTGTGTTTCCATATATGACGCATTGAGCGTTACTGTGCCGCACCTCTATGATCCCGTTCTCTATTCATCCAGATATGTGCTTTCCATACATACTGCACTTGAAGTGTTTGAGTCATGTGACCCATGTTGGCCTAGAGGTCGTAACCTCGCCACTTTTAAAATCATACGTCATCGTTTTAACGTCATCTATTGAATTTATTAACTGTAGTAAAAATGTGTCCCACCTGCTTCATCTTTGATTAAAACAGCGTTAGTGTTACTGTTAACCAGCTATAAACTAACTAACTAGTTATTCCCTCAATCTGCGATCCTGTTACCCACTCTGGAGTTTATTATAAATATAATTTTTTTAATTGATACATTAAAAAAAATATTTTTAAAATGTGTGTATATCTGTTTATTGCTATAAAATAATCGTACACAAACCAGTTACTATGTTTAGACATAAATGTAGCTTACAATATTGCAAAAATAACAAATTTTAAAATACTAATTAAAAAATTATAATGAAATAATGTTACACTGACCAGAATTTTATACTGTATTTAGACATAAAATTAGCTTACAGTATTGCAAAAAATGCAGATGTCATTTAAAATAATCATTAATAAATAATTGTAATTAAATCGTAAAATAATTAATAAATTATGTAAAATAAAACAACACATATTATTTAGTTTGACCTGCTGAAGGTGATACTTTGCGACAAAATTATAATTTTTTGCTCAATTTGTAAGCGGCCTGTATCTGACGTGCAAATAAATCTGACAGTTATGTGCCATTTATGATGTTTTTTTATTTTGAATCAATATTGTGTAAAGTAAAAGTAAGTATTCAGGTCTGATTCAGTTGTATCATGTGCACTAATATTGTGTGTGTGTGTGTGTGTGTGTTCAGATGGAAGGTGTGTGTCTCCATGTTCTCGGCCTCACACTCCTCTGAATGGCCACACACACGACTCCCCCGGCTGGAGCCGCCAGCTCCGCGTCAGAGATGGAGACCAGTTCTACCTGCTGGATCAAGAGGAGGTGAACACACACACACACACACACACTCACAGCTGTGAACACTAGAGGGAGCTGCAGGCCTTTGATGACTCTTTGACTCTCTTGGATCATCAGCATCACTGTTGAAAAAGCTGCTTGCAAACTCTAGTGCCCCTACAAACCAATCATATTAATATATCATTTTTATATAGAAGCATTATATTTACATTTAATCATTTAGCAAACGCTTTTATCCAAAGTGACTTAGAAATGAGGAGAGCAATACAAGCAATCAAACCAAGAAAAGAGGCAACAGTATGCAAGTGGTGTGATGAGTCCCAGTTAGTCTAGGGCTACGTCTACATTCATCTGGATACAATTTAAAATGGCGTTTTCGTTTAAAAACGCTCTCCGTCCACACTAGCGTTTTCCAAAAGTTTCTAATCCACACTGAAATGCCTGAAAACGCTAAATTCACCTTACTAAAGGGGAAACCCTCACAAAAGCTCACCTAGATGATATAGACGGAAAAATAAATAATAAAGTTATCGCGCAATTCTTCTGGCAGGATAATTTTATTTAGCAGAATATCTCATCATTCACTGATCGTCCAGGTCGCTCTCACTCACTATTATATGTTTGGTCTAAAACTGCTCATGTTTCGCCGCAGGACAGCAGATGTGTGTGACTTCTGTCATCTGTGCAGGACTGTGATATGAAGAGTGTGTGAAGTAACATATTTCTGCAACTGTATGAAAGTGAATAGCACATAACAGGCACAATACTGCTATAAACATGAATATCTGTATATATATACACTCACCGGCCACTTTATTAGGTACCCCATCCTAGTAACGGGTTGGACCCCCTTTTGCCGTCAGAACTGCCTCAATTCTTCGTGGCATAGATTCAACAAGGTGCTGGAAGCATTCCTCAGGGAGTTTGGTCCATATTGACATGATGGCATCACACAGTTGCCGCAGATTTGTCGGCTGCACATCCATGATGCGAATCTCCCGTTCCACCACATCCCAAAGATGCTCTATTGGGTTGAGATCTGGTGACTGTGGAGGCCATTTTAGTACAGTGAACTCATTGTCATGTTCAAGAAACCAATTTGAAATGATTAGAGCTTTGTGACATGGTGGAAGTAGCCATCAGAGGATGGGTACATGGTGGCCATAAAGGGATGGACATGGTCAGAAACAATGCTCAGGTAGGCCGTGGCATTTAAACGATGCCCAATTGGCACTAAGGGGCCTAAAGTGTGCCAGGAAAACATCCCCCACACCATTACACCACCACCACCAGCCTGCACAGTGGTAACAAGGCATGATGGTTCCATGTTCTCATTCTGTTTACGCCAAATTCTGACTCTAACATCTGAATGTCTCAACAGAAATCGAGACTCATCAGACCAGGCAACATTTTTCCAGTCTTCAACTGTTCAATTTTGGTGAGCTCTTGCAAATTGTAGCCTCTTTTTCCTATTTGTAGTGGAGATGAGTGGTACCCGGTGGAGTCTTCTGCTGTTGTAGCCCATCCGCCTCAAGGTTGTGCGTGTTGTGGCTTCACAAATGCTTTGCTGCATACCTCGGTTGTAACGAGTGGTTATTTCAGTCACTGTTGCCCTTCTATCAGCTCGAACCAGTCTGGCCATTCTCCTCTGACCTCTGGCATCAACAAGGCATTTCCGCCCACAGAACTGCCGCTCACTGGATGTTTTTTCTTTTTCGGACCATTCTCTGTAAACCCTAGAGATGGTTGTGCGTGAAAATCCCAGTAGATTAGCAGTTTCTGAAATACTCAGACCAGCCCTTCTGGCACCAACAATCATGCCACGTTCAAAGTCACTCAAATCAACTTTCTTCCCCATACTGATGCTCGGTTTGAACTGCAGGAGATTGTCTTGACCATGTCTACATGCCTAAATGCACTGAGTTGCCGCCATGTGATTGGCTGCTTAGAAATTAAGTGTTAACGGGCAGTTGGACAGGTGTACCTAATAAAGTGGCCGGTGGGTGTATATCACATGACTAAACTTACATCATCATTTTTAAATACCTCTGTTTAGACAGTCCACTCTACAACGCGAAATCTGCATCTTCAAATTTATCCACTTTGGAGAGCGTTTTCAAAAAGCTTCGTTTTCATTAATAAAAACGCTGTCTCAGTGTGACGGAAGAGAAAACGGAGAGATAGATGCGTTTTCAAATGAAAAAACATATTAGTGTGGGCATGATCTAGTACAGTCCATGTAGCAAGGTTTGTTTTTAAATAGATATATTGAATAGTAAGGGTTAGTATGAATGGGTCAAGTGTTCATCAGTTTCTTGAATATGGCTAAAGACTCAGGTTGAGTTACGCAGCTCATTCCTCCAGCAGGAACAGTCCAGATGAAGGTCTGTGAAAGTGATTCTGTGTCTCTTTGGGATGATGGCACCACAAGACACCGTTCACCGGCAGAACACAAGCTTCTGGAGACACATCGGTCTGGAGTAGTGAGTTTAGGTATAGAGGAGCAGAGCCAGTGGTTGTTCTGTAGGAAAACATCAGTGCCTTGAATTTGATGCGAGCGGAAATTAGCAACCAGTGCAAGTTTATGAGGAGAGGAGTGAGGTGTGTCTCTTCGGCTCGATAAACACACTCTTGCTGCAGCATCTGGATCAGTTGCAGAGGTTTGACTGATGCTGGAAGGAGAGAGCATTACAAGAGTCCAGCCTGGAGAGAACAAGAGATTGGACCAGGAGTTGTGTAGCTCTGATAGGAAGGGCCTGATCCTCCTAATGTTGTATAAAGCAAATCTACAAGACTACAGTTCTAGCAAGTCTGTGAAGTTCAACTGATCATCAATCACAACTCCAAGGTTCCTGGCTGTCCTGGATGGAGTTATGGATGATGAACCTACAGCTGAATATAGAGGTTCTGATGAAGTGATTGGTTGTGTGAAAACACAAGCAGTTCTGTCTTCATAAGGCTGAGTTGAAGGTCCTTCATCCAGCAAGAAATGTCAAGATGCGAGCGATCTGCTACTGTCAGATCATCTGGTTGGAAAAAGAGGTATAGTTTTGTGTCATCAGCATAGCAGTGATCGGAAAAACATGTAGATGGAGAAGAGAAGCGGTCCCAGCACTGAGCCCTGAGGCACTCCAGTAGCTAGATGATATCACTAGCTATGTTTCCATCCACACGTTTTTATCCGAATTAAGTGATATCGAATGAAAAATGCCTTATGGAAACAGTAAAATTCGATTGAATTTCATGAATATCGACTCAAATGAAATACGTTCGGTCTCATCGGATTTTATCTTGATCGATATACGGCTTATGCGATAAACGCTGCTGGAAACGTTATTTGCCGAATAAATAATGAATTGCGATTAAGTTTTAGGTCATTTTATGGTTGCCACCCGCTACAAAACATAGAAGAAGAAGTTTTAGTTAATTTCTGCCCAGTATTTCCGCTCTGTTTGCGCACACATGTGGGTGTCAACAAAGACAGATGTAAGTGGACAAAGCAAAAAAATGCTTGAACCAAAGGGTTTCCGTGAGGTGTTTCTGAACCGCGATCTCCCAGAACTGATGGAGCGCTGCCGTTCCCACACCACAGGCGCCTCCGTTGTCTTTGGGCATTTACGTGCATCTGCATCATCATAGCCATGTGGTGATAGCGTCGTTGTTTTCTTATTATAGCTTGTTATTACATGGCTTGGTTGAATTCTAATGTAGAATGCGGTCTGTTATTTCTTGATAACACACCGCTGCTAAGTATAACACACCGTTGCCATGAACAACAGAGCGTTGCCATGGACGCAGTTCAGAGACGGAACGGACTATTTTCTTTAGCGGAAGCAATACAGTCGTTTTTTAAATCAATAAACTCCTTTTTAAATCAATATTTTGTGTCAAATTATTGATTTATTTGGTAGGTAGCCATGTAATAAGCGGGATAATGTATAGCGAGGCAATTGTTATAGCTAACCCCTTCAGGCTAACAACCGCCTCGCTATACATTATCCCTTACATATGTCGCTATCAGCTGGCACATAAGCACTATTAGGCTACAACTTGTGCAATATTGATTATTTGTTGGTAGATGGCGCGATCCATTTTGTCTAGCAAAACTTTGTTCGCAAATGTTTGCTTGAATGTTGTGCGATTCAGTGCGAAAATGAATGGAAACACCTTAAAATGTCTCAAATCAATTCGATATACCAATTTGATCGCAAAACAGCATGTGACGTCATTATGCACAGGTTTTTATTCGCTTTAAAGCCGTTGGATGGAAACACACTTTCACCAGCTTTATTCGCATGAGTTTTTTTTACCGAACTTCAGATAATTCGATTGACAAGTGGATGGAAACTTGGCTAGTGATGGGAAAAGCCATGTTTCTGAATGACAGATCCTAGTGATGACATGTAGATGGAGAACAGAAGCGGCCCCAGCACTGAGCCCTGAGGCACTCCAGTAGCTAGATGATAACAGTGATGGGATAAACCATGTTTCTGAATCACAGATCCTAGTGATGTCATGTAGATGGAGAACAGAAGCGGCCCCAGCACTGAGCCCTGAGGCACTCCAGTAGCTAGATGATAACAGTGATGGGAAAACCATGTTTCTGAATCTCAGATCCTAGTGATGACATGTAGATGGAGAAGAGAAGCGGTCCCATCACTGAGCCCTGAGGCCCTCCAGTTGCTAGATGATAACAGTGATGGGAAAAGCATGTTTCTGAATCTCAGATCCTAGTGATGACATGTAGATGGAGAAGAGAAGCGGTCCCATCACTGAGCCCTGAGGCACTCCAGTAGCTAGATGATAACAGTGATGGGAAAAGCATGTTTCTGAATCTCAGATCCTAGTGATGACATGTAGATGGAGAAGAGAAGCGGTCCCATCACTGAGCCCTGAGGCCCTCCAGTAGCTAGATGATAACAGTGATGGGAAAAGCATGTTTCTGAATCTCAGATCCTAGTGATGACATGTAGATGGAGAAGAGAAGCGGTCCCAGCACTGAGCCCTGAGGCACTCCAGTAGCTAGATGATAACAGTGATGGGAGAACCCATGTTTCTGAATCACAGATCCTAGTGAAGATATGTAGATGGAGAACAGAAGCGGTCCCAGCACTGAGCCCTGAGGCACTCCAGTAGCTAGATGATAACAGTGACGGGGAAACCATGTTTCTGAATCACAGATCCTAGTGATGACATGTAGATGGAGAAGAGAAGCGGTCCCAGCACTGAGGCCTGAGGCACTCCAGTAGCTAGATGATAACAGTGATGGGATAAACCATGTTTCTGAATCACAGATCCTAGTGATGACATGTAGATGGAGAAGAGAAGCGGTCCCAGCACTGAGCCCTGAGGCACTCCAGTAGCTAGATGATAACAGTGACGGGGAAACCATGTTTCTGAATCACAGATCCCAGTGATGACATGTAGATGGAGAAGATAAGCTGCCCCAGCACTGAGCCCTGAGGCACTCCAGTAGCTAGATGATAACAGTGATGGGAAAACCATGTTTCTGAATCACAGATCCTAGTGATGACATGTAGATGGAGAAGAGAAGCTGCCCCAGCACTGAGCCCTGAGCCACTCCAGTAGCTAGATGATAACAGTGATGGGAAAACCATGTTTCTGAATCACAGATCCTAGTGAAGACATGTAGATGGAGAAGAGAAGCGGCCCCAGCACTGAGCCCTGAGGCACTACAGTAGCTAGATGATAACAGTGATGGGAAAACCATGTTTCTGAATCACAGATCCTAGTGATGACATGTAGATGGAGAAGAGAAGCAGTCCCAGCACTGAGCCCTGAGGCACTCCAGTAGCTAGATGATAACAGTGATGGGAAAACCATGTTTCTGAATCACAGATCCTAGTGATGACATGTAGATGGAGAACAGAAAGGGTCCCAGCACTTAGCCCTGAGGCACTCCAGTAGCTAGATGATAACAGTGATGGGAGAAACCATGTTTCTGAATGACAGATCCTAGTGATGACATGTAGATGGAGAAGAGAAGCGGTCCCATCACTGAGCCCTGAGGCACTCCAGTAGCTAGTTGATAACAGTGACGGGGACACCATGTTTCTGAATGACAGATCCCAGTGATGATATGTAGATGGAGAACAGAAGCGGCCCCAGCACTGAGCCCCGAGGCACTCCAGTAGCTAGATGATAACAGTGATGGGATAAACCATGTTTCTGAATGACAGATCCCAGTGATGATATGTAGATGGAGAACAGAAGCGGCCCCAGCACTGAGCCCCGAGGCACTCCAGTAGCTAGATGATAACAGTGATGGGATAAACCATGTTTCTGAATCACAGATCCTAGTGATGTCATGTAGATGGAGAACAGAAGCGGCCCCAGCACTGAGCCCTGAGGCACTCCAGTAGCTAGATGATAACAGTGATGGGAAAACCATGTTTCTGAATCACAGGTCCTAGTGATGTCATGTAGATGGAGAACAGAAGCGGCCCCAGCACTGAGCCCTGAGGCACTCCAGTAGCTAGATGATAACAGTGATGGGATAAACCATGTTTCTGAATCACAGATCCTAGTGATGTCATGTAGATGGAGAACAGAAGCGGCCCCAGCACTGAGCCCTGAGGCACTCCAGTAGCTAGATGATAACAGTGATGGGAAAACCATGTTTCTGAATCTCAGATCCTAGTGATGACATGTAGATGGAGAAGAGAAGCGGTCCCATCACTGAGCCCTGAGGCCCTCCAGTTGCTAGATGATAACAGTGATGGGAAAAGCATGTTTCTGAATCTCAGATCCTAGTGATGACATGTAGATGGAGAAGAGAAGCGGTCCCATCACTGAGCCCTGAGGCCCTCCAGTAGCTAGATGATAACAGTGATGGGAAAAGCATGTTTCTGAATCTCAGATCCTAGTGATGACATGTAGATGGAGAAGAGAAGCGGTCCCATCACTGAGCCCTGAGGCCCTCCAGTAGCTAGATGATAACAGTGATGGGAGAACCCATGTTTCTGAATCACAGATCCTAGTGAAGATATGTAGATGGATACCAGAAGCGGTCCCAGCACTGAGCCCTGAGGCACTCCAGTAGCTAGATGATAACAGTGACGGGGAAACCATGTTTCTGAATCACAGATCCTAGTGATGACATGTAGATGGAGAAGAGAAGCGGTCCCAGCACTGAGGCCTGAGGCACTCCAGTAGCTAGATGATAACAGTGATGGGATAAACCATGTTTCTGAATCACAGATCCTAGTGATGACATGTAGATGGAGAAGAGAAGCGGTCCCAGCACTGAGCCCTGAGGCACTCCAGTAGCTAGATGATAACAGTGACGGGGAAACCATGTTTCTGAATCACAGATCCCAGTGATGACATGTAGATGGAGAAGAGAAGCTGCCCCAGCACTGAGCCCTGAGGCACTCCAGTAGCTAGATGATAACAGTGATGGGAAAACCATGTTTCTGAATCACAGATCCTAGTGAAGACATGTAGATGGAGAAGAGAAGCGGCCCCAGCACTGAGCCCTGAGGCACTACAGTAGCTAGATGATAACAGTGATGGGAAAACCATGTTTCTGAATCACAGATCCTAGTGATGACATGTAGATGGAGAACAGAAGCGGCCCCAGCACTGAGCCCTGAGGCACTCCAGTAGCTAGATGATAACAGTGATGGGAAAACCATGTTTCTGAATCACAGATCCTAGTGATGACATGTAGATGGAGAAGAGAAGCAGTCCCAGCACTGAGCCCTGAGGCACTCCAGTAGCTAGATGATAACAGTGATGGGAAAACCATGTTTCTGAATCACAGATCCTAGTGATGACATGTAGATGGAGAACAGATGGGGTCCCAGCACTTAGCCCTGAGGCACTCCAGTAGCTAGATGATAACAGTGATGGGAGAAACCATGTTTCTGAATGACAGGTCCTAGTGATGACATGTAGATGGAGAAGAGAAGCGGTCCCATCACTGAGCCCTGAGGCACTCCAGTAGCTAGTTGATAACAGTGACGGGGACACCATGTTTCTGAATGACAGATCCCAGTGATGATATGTAGATGGAGAAGAGAAGCGGCCCCATCACTGAGCCCTGAGGCACTCCAGTAGCTAGATGATAACAGTGACGGGGAAACCATGTTTCTGAATGACAGATCCCAGTGATGACATGTAGATGGAGAAGAGAAGCGGTCCCAGCACTGAGCCCTGAGGCATTCCAGTAGCTAGATGATAACAGTGACGGGGAAACCATGTTTCTGAATGACAGATCCCAGTGATGACATGTAGATGGAGAAGAGAAGCGGTCCCAGCACTGAGCCCTGAGGCACTCCAGTAGCTAGATGATAACAGTGATGGGAAAACCATGTTTCTGAATCACAGATCCTAGTGATGACGTGTAGATGGAGAAGAGAAGCGGCCCCATCACTGAGCCCTGAGGCACTCCAGTAGCTAGTTGATAACAGTGACGGGGACACCATGTTTCTGAATGACAGATCCCAGTGATGATATGTAGATGGAGAAGAGAAGCGGCCCCATCACTGAGCCCTGAGGCACTCCAGTAGCTAGATGATAACAGTGACGGGGAAACCATGTTTCTGAATGACAGATCCCAGTGATGACATGTAGATGGAGAAGAGAAGCGGTCCCAGCACTGAGCCCTGAGGCACTCCAGTAGCTAGATGATGACAGTGATGGGAAAACCATGTTTCTGAATCACAGATCCTAGTGATGACATGTAGATGGAGAAGAGAAGCGGCCCCATCACTGAGCCCTGAGGCACTCCAGTAGCTAGATGATAACAGTGATGGGATAAACCATGTTTCTGAATGACAGACACTTGTGATGACATGTAGATGGAGAAGAGAAGCGGTCCCAGCACTGAGCCCTGAGGCACTCCAGTAGCTAGATGATAACAGTGATGGGAAAACCATGTTTCTGAATCACAGATCCCAGTGATGACATGTAGATGGAGAAGAGAAGCGGTCCCAGCACTGAGCCCTGAGGCACTCCAGTAGCTAGATGATAACAGCGATGGGAAAAGCATGTTTCTGAATCACAGATCCCAGTGATGACATGTAGATGGAGAAGAGAAGCGGTCCCAGCACTGAGCCCTGAGGCACTCCAGTAGCTAGATGATGACAGTGATGGGAAAACCATGTTTCTGAATCACAGATCCTAGTGATGACATGTAGATGGAGAAGAGAAGCGGCCCCATCACTGAGCCCTGAGGCACTCCAGTAGCTAGATGATAACAGTGATGGGATAAACCATGTTTCTGAATGACAGACACTTGTGATGACATGTAGATGGAGAAGAGAAGCGGTCCCAGCACTGAGCCCTGAGGCACTCCAGTAGCTAGATGATAACAGTGATGGGAAAACCATGTTTCTGAATCCCAGATCCCAGTGATGACATGTAGATGGAGAAGAGAAGCGGTCCCAGCACTGAGCCCTGAGGCACTCCAGTAGATAGATGATAACAGTGATGGGAGAAACCATGTTTCTGAATCACAGATCCCAGTGATGACATGTAGATGGAGAAGAGAAGCGGTCCCAGCACTGAGCCCTGAGGCACTCCAGTAGCTAGATGATAACAGTGATGGGAAAACCATGTTTCTGAATCACAGATCCCAGTGATGACATGTAGATGGAGAAGAAAAGCGGTCCCAGCACTGAGCCCTGAGGCACTCCAGTAGCTAGATGATAACAGTGATGGGAAAACCATGTTTCTGAATCACAGATCCCAGTGATGACATGTAGATGGAGAAGAGAAGCGGTCCCAGCACTGAGCCCTGAGGCACTCCAGTAGCTAGATGATAACAGCGATGGGAAAAGCATGTTTCTGAATCACAGATCCCAGTGATGACATGTAGATGGAGAAGAGAAGCGGTCCCAGCACTGAGCCCTGAGGCACTCCAGTAGCTAGATGATAACAGTGATGGGAAAACCATGTTTCTGAATCACAGATCCTAGTGATGACATGTAGATGGAGAAGAGAAGCGGTCCCAGCACTGAGCCCTGAGGCACTCCAGTAGCTAGAAGTTGGTCTTACACACCTCACCCCTCCAGTGTGAAGAGTGGTGTTGATGAAATGAGTGAGAGCAGGTGAACCTGAAGAAGAAATAGGATGGGGATAGGATCAAGCTGACAGGTAGTAGGTGATTGGAAAGAACGAGTTTGGAGACTTCTGCCTCTGAAAGTGTGTTTGCCGTTAAGATGTGTGTGTCAGTTTGTGGTGTGGAGAATTGGGCGCTGATGGTGATCGTTTTATTTATGAAGAATGTGGCAAAATCGTCAGCTGTTAGGGTTGATGAAGGAGGAGGAGGGTTAAGAAGAGAGGAGAAGGTTTTGAAATGCTTGCGAGAGTCAGGAGATTTTTTCAACTTTGTTGTGATAGTAAGTAATTTTAGCAGTAGAGACATTAGCATAGAATGAGGAGAGGAGGGATTGATACAGTCCAAGGTCAGCGAGATCTTTCGATTTGTGCCACTTCCTCTCTCCAGCCCTGAGTTTAGAACGATGTTTGAGGAGAACATCAGATAACCAGGGGGCAGAGGGGCAAAGTTGTCTAAACAAGATGTTACGGTTGAGAAATAGTATTGGTTGCACTGTTAGTATCAAGTGATGAGAGCTGATCAGGGGGAGGAAGTGTGGATGAGGAGAGACGGGAGGGGGAGAGGGAGCGTAGCTTACGCCTAAAAGTGACCTGTGCTTTAGACATTAAAATTAATTGTCTATATATATATATACAGTAGATGAGGAGTTGTATGATAAATGTGTTTTTTTGTTTGTGTTGTCAGGTTCATCCATTGCTGATGAATGATCACCGTCACGTCTCTCACCGACACAAACTGCTGCGCAGGACCGTCAGCGTACCTGCAGATAGCAGACCCCATCCTGAGACAGGTACACACACACACACACACACACACACACACACATATACACACACACACACTTATATACACTCACACACTTATATACTATCTCACACACACACACACACACACACACACTTATATACTATCTCACACACACACACACACACACACGCACACACACACACACACACACTTATATACACACACACACTTATATACAAACACACTCAATCACACACACACACACACATATACTTGTATACCCACACACACTCAGCCACACACACACACACACACACACACACACACACACAGACACACACATACACAATTACACACATACATACACACACACCCCCCCCCCACACACACACACACACATTCCGTTCACACCCAGAATGATAGCTATTTAGCGAAATCAAAGAAAGAACTGGTGTGAAGTCATTTTAAAAAAAAAACAGGCCAAAGCGTAGTTCGTTTCAGGAGTATGAAGAGTTCGCTCGGGTTGGTAAACACCTCTGAACTCCCATTGGTCAGTGACGATGATGTAATAGGTGGGTGTGGCTCTGAGACTCCGCCTTCTTCCAGGCGGTTCATTTCTTCTGTTCAGACACGAGTAAAAACATGAACACACTGGAGAGACGCTTTATTTATTTATTTATTTTAAAGTGATTCCAGCGATGTCGTTCCTCTGTGTCGTTATAGTTTTAAGTGCGCTGTGAACTTCACTATTCTCTCAGAATTAGAGCAATTATTAAAACTTTGTAGTTATAGTTTATTGTTTCACAAAATATTTTAAAAGAATAGCATGCCTTTATGATTATAGTTATTGTTCTTGATGTGAACGACAGGCCCAAGATACTATCCATCGCAAGAGTCTGTGAATTTATTATTATTTATTTGTTTTTCTATGAATGTTAAAGGATTCGTAAACATTTGCGCTTCAAGTCGTTCGTATATTAAGGGGTGTATATATATATAGATGCTTTCAGTGTGTCTCCAAACGTACAGAAATATACATGTTTTATGTGTGAATACAAGCCTGTTCGTCCACAGCAGGAGCTCTTGGTGCCGCATTTACATATTCCTTATTTGACTGTATTTATATTCATACCTAAACACACATATTTACACATAAACATATGCAAAACTCTCTCTCTCACACACACACACACACACACACACACACACTGTCTTACCGTATATGATTATGAATGCTGCCTGTGATGAACACTGATACATGTGATTGTATTTCAGGAGCTGAATCACACACACACACACACACACACACACACACACACTATTCTGCTGGTAACCATGACAATAATTACAGATCGCTGTAACTGTGTGTTAACCGATGGCTCGGGGGAGCGAAAGCACTTTGGCCGACCATCTTTCACTCTCTCTCTCTCTCTTTATTTTTCCTTTTGCTTTATTCTCGCTCTTATTTAATATGGAGGACGGCCATCCACAGATTGAAGGCTTGTGTTGTCATGGAAACTGTAAGTCGTTGTGCCACTAGCCAGCTCCCCCACGGTGAGCCGGTTGGTTCGTTCTGGACTGAACCATCGTTAGCGGGGCTCTGAGTGGGTGTGTGTGACCCGTGTTCAGCTCGTTTATAGCGCGGCGGGTGTGTGTTATTCACAATATTGATGGCCCTTTCATGGATTAATAAAAAAAATTACATAAATAAAAATTATTCTGATTTGAAGCATTCTAAGCATTTACAGAATGCGCCTGACAGCATGGATCACTTCACATGTTATAGGAGAAACGATTTCATGGTGACTTTAAATTTGTTAGTCACTGAATGTAGAAGAACAGCCGTTTAAGTGAATCTAATGTAGTTAATTGCGCCAGTAATATCACTAATATATCTTCTGCCACAGAGTTTATTTTACCTTCTCAATTTAAAAATTCACCGATCTCGTCCAGCGCGGGAATCGAACCCGGGTCTCTCTCTATGATATGAAGAGCAAAAACAGTTAATACGGACTAAGAACATGTCAGTTGGTGAAGTTTCTAATTTTTAATATTAGTTAATCTGACATGTTCTTGAGTTTATTTTACCTGCTCAATTAATAAAGATCAATCGATCTCTTCCAGCGCGGGAATCGAACCCGGGTCGATCTGTATGAAGAGCGCCTGACGGACGGTTAACGCGCCCGAAGTTTCTAATGTTCAATGTTACTGAATCAAGGTTGTGTGTTAATGACGTTCAGATTTTAACAGTGCGCAGTGTGTGTGTGTGTGTGTGTGTGTGTGTGTGTGTGCACGCGCGCGCGCGCATGTGTAGGGGTAGTAGCAGATCTCTGCTTCAGTCTGTCAGACACGCTCTGTAGGGCTGCATGATTTCTTTTGCCAGTGTGAGATGAAGATGAAGATGAGGAGGATGATGCGCGCGCGGTCCGCCCACGCAGGATCATTCCTGACTCGCGCGCTGCGCGTCTAAACCCGTCGCGCTGAATATATCACATTTATTTTCGATGAAGACGATGGTGCGGGAGTAACGGGATGAAGAGCATCAACACCATCGGCGACATGATTACGAACCCGCTGCGGAGCGAACGATGAGAAACGCGTTACCCTGGAAACGGCGGAGACTCGAGCGAGCGCAGGCCGAGGAGAGAGCACCGCAAGCCGGACTGAAGACGCAGGAACACCCGCTGAAGGACGCGGAGCTCCACTTGCGCGAATTATGCATGACATATTCATGATGTTCATATTCATGAGGGATCGAAATGCCTTTTCAATAAGCCAGTGATGAAGAAGATGATGATGAAGAGCACTGCACATGTCCACAGAAGCTGCAAACTTCCCTGCATCACTGGCTCCTGTGAGGAGGACCCTTCATGTCTGACAGAATTAGACAGTGATTGTCCCGCGAGACTGAACTGATCTGAGGACAGTGAGAATGACAGATGAGGGAGGGATAGTTTGACTGATTTTCAATGCAAGTTGCTGGACTGGAGAGACAGACAGCCTGAGGAGAGACAGACAGAAGCGCTGAGGCCTGACGCCTCCTGTCTCTCTTCTTCGGTAAGTCACTGCAGGGACGTTTAAACTCTGAAACTAATATTAATTTGTCCTTGAAAATTAAGTATATCAAAGTAAATTATGTTTTACGTTTTATTTGTTTTGACATTTTCCGCATTGGGCTTAAATATTGAAGAATGTGTTTTCTTGCGCATATATTTAAAGTGCTATTTTAAATACGGTAATGTTGTTTTGGCGTCTTCTACAATAGTTCTACATCATTCAAGGTCAAAAACACGAATTTTCTCATAATCTCCACTGCAGCGTCAGCTCTTTCTCTCAGTGTCTGAAACGCTTTGATTGAAGATTCAGTCTCTCTAAGCTCCGCCTCTCTGAGAGCTGCTCTGCTGTGATTGGTCAGGGAGCAAACGCTCATTATCATATCTGACTCTCAGCTCTTGATCACAGTGATACGAACAGTGACGATGGCGTGGGTTTCACCGTATCAATCTCAGAAAACAGCGTCTCCTCGACACGAACAACACGAGCCGAACTCTTCCAGTCTCAGATACACTACAGTGTTTGAGGGCGGAGCTAAGAGACGCTGTTCAGCCAATCAAGACTAGAGGCGGGCATTATGCAAATTAGTTACAAACCTACGCAGGTTCAGCAGGAAGATAGACTGAATTACTGACGACTCGTTTCAGTTCAGAATCGATTCTTTTGACCTTCTTTAGTCGTGCACTTTGATCTGCACTTTAAAACTTTTCAGACTTTTAACATTCACAAAAAGCTCTATTTCACACTACATGAAATATTCAATAAAGCATATTAGGGGCACTTTAACCTAAATAGCTCTTTATATGCAGGTATTGTGAGTGACGTTTGCAGTGCAGAAACTCACTGGCATGATTGTGATTGGTTGCCAGGTCGCTGCTCTGCGGTTGCTAGGGCGTTCGGGTCAGGCTGGACTGTAGTGTTCTGGTGCAGCAGGTGAAAGTGTTGCATCGCCTGGTAAAGTGAAGCAAACTCTGGACTGAAAAACACGTGATCTGAGGAAGCTTTCGAAGCTGGTGTTCACTCGTTCTTCGTAAGCGTCGGTCTCCTGTGAGGGATTGTGGGATTGACTGTTGAGAACATCAGAAAGTTGAGAGACGCTGAACTTCATGCAAACAAGATGAGAAAGAAATGCAGAGGAGAAAACAGTGGCTTTAAAAGGCAAGCCTGAGTTTCTGGAGGATTTAGTGTCTAAATCGCATCATTTTTTTATTGCTATATTAAATTCAGATTAGGGTTTATCTTTGATCTCAGGCCGGTATAGAGTGACTGCAGCTGCTCGTCTCATTGATTCGGTGTGTGTGTGTGTGTGTGTGTGTGTGATATCTGAGCTGCTTAGTGTGTGTTTAGTGCAGATGCATCAGTGAACGCATCATTTGATCACATCGATGATATCAGTTCATTTCTCTCAGTCTTAGCCTTTTTATGCCATGTTTCTATAATGAATTTAATGCAGAATATAGCTATAATGCATTAAATGTAATTCTTATTGTGCACAAAATACAATTCATATATATATATATATATATATGATGCAAATAATTAAATTTAGTGCAAAGTATTTAATGCATTAAGTTGAATTCTTATAATGCAAAAATATAATACAAAGAATTAAATTCAGTGCATTGAATCATATGCAATATCATGTTTAATTGAATTCTTATAGTGCAAAAAAATATGTAAAATATATAATGCAAACAATGAAATTCACTGCAAAGTATATAATGCGTAAAATTGATTTTTTTATAGTGCAAAAAATATTAAAATATATAATAAATATTACAAAGAATTAAATTTACTGCAAATTATACCCTGCATTAAATTGAATTATTGTAGTGTAAATAATATATAATATACTGTAAAATGCAAAAATATAATGCAAATTAAACATATGGCAAAATGTATAGTGCATTAAACTAAATTCCTATTGTGCAAAAATATAAAATATACTGTATAATGCAAAGAATTAAATTTACTGCAAAGTATATAATGTAATGCATTAAACCGAATTCCTACAGTGCAAAAATATAAGTATATATCATGCAAAAAAAAGTGCTGCATGCTGTGGTAGTTTATAAATGGCTTCTTCGGGCGTTTAAAACCAGCGTCTGGTCCTTTCACAGCCGGCGGAGTCACTGGCACACATGTACAGTAAAGCCAGTTGTGAAATACAGGTAATGAAACCATTTTAATCCAGAATGTCTATTTTTAGGTTTTGGTTGATTCTGCAGAGAAGGATGTGATGTGATCTCCACAGATGTCTGATATATTATTCATATATGATCTTTACTGGCTGTAGATCAACCTTCAGCTAAAAGGGTTCACCAGAAATTAATTCTGTTATCATATTTCAGCGCCAGCAAGGACAAACAGCAGCATAACAACAGTCCATATAACTCATACTTCTGATGCTTTGTGTGAAATTAAGTAACCACTTATAATTTGCCACGGTCGTGGGTTTGATATCCAGGGAATGCATGATAATACATTATACACCATATATAGACTGAAAGCAATGCAAGTCACTTTGGATAAAAGCATCTGACAACTGCATAAATGCCCACAAAGCATCGTCGTATGACTTCAGAACACTTCAGAATTCAAAGTAGCCTATTTCAATTAAAACTATTGGCAACACTTTACTTGAAACCTTTGTCTAATGCATTATAAAGCTATTCGTTAATGCATTATTTCTCTTCATAAATAATTCTAGTTAATATGCATAATATATAATAAAAAACGTATTACAATATTTGCAGATTCCTTGTTACATTTGATATGACATTGGTTGTTTGTCATGTGTTTTAATTCATTATACTTTCTAAAGATGTAACATTGAAATAATACGTGCTATAATGCACTATAAATACAAAATTCTGTCATGTGACTCTGTAGATGACACAGGCTAATAGGTCCTTAAAGGATTAGTTCACCTCAAAATGAAAATTTCCTGATAATTTACTCAAAAAAAAATCGTGACGTTTCCAACGTGATGACGTAATCTCTGGCGCGTCGCAGACCAGCACAAGACGAACAATTGTGGTTAAAAAGTATATAAATGTTTTTTTTTTTGTTTTTTTAAATGACCGATGGTTTCGCTAGATAAGACCCTGTTCCTCAGCTGGGATCGTGCAGAGCTGTTTGAAGCTCTTCATAGCCCTTTGGACTTCAACATGTTGGTTGCAATTGAAGTCCATTGTGTGGAGAAAAATCCTGAAATGTTTTCCTCAAAAAACTTAATTTCTTTTCCACTGAAGAAAGAAAGACATGAACATCTTGGAAGGCATTGGGGTGAATACATTATCAGGAAATTTTCATTTTGAGGTGAACTAATCCTTTAACTCAATTTGCTTGCAAACACATCATTCTCTATAGGGCACAGCTGATTGGTTCCTGCTGTATCAGTAGCCAATTAGCTTAATGCTCAACCTTCAAATACTGGTCAGCATTTGCCTTAGAAGTGCAGCGCTTTCAGAAACCCTCCTCCTTCCCCAGCTCCACTTGTATAGATCTGCTACGGGTAATTCATGCATGTTATATTTTACAACAGCAGCATGTCTTACTTACTCACAGCAGCGTGTCGTGTGTGAATTGGCAGAAGCAAGTCCTGTACTTACCAATAACAGTAACAGCAATAACAGCAGTAGAAATAACAGTAACAGCAATAACAGCAGCAGCCGCAATAACAGTAACAACAATAACAGTAGCAGTAATAACAGTAACAGCAGCAATAACAGCAGCAGCCGCAATAACAGTAACAGCAATAACAGCAGCTGCAATAACAGTAACAGCAGCAGAAATAACAGTAACAGCAGCCATAACAGAAGCAGAAACAGCAATAACAGCAGCAGCAATAACAGTAACAGCAGCAGAAATAACAGTAACAGCAGCCATAACAGAAGCAGCCGCAATAACAGTAACAGCAATAACAGTAACAGCAGCAGCAATAACAGCAGCAGCAGCAATAACAGTTACAGCAATAACACCAGCAGCAGCAGTAATAACAGTAAAAGCAATAACAGCAGCAATAACAGTAACAGCATAACAGTAACAGCAGCAGCAATAACAGTAACAGCAGCAGCAATAACAGTTACAGCAATAACAGCAGCAGCAGTAATAACAGTTACAGCAATAACAGCAGCAATAACAGTAACAGCATAACAGCAACAGCAGCAGCAATAACAGTAACAGCAGCCGCAATATCAGTAACAGCAGCAACAATAACAGTAACAGCAGCAGCAATAACAGTAACAGCAATAACAGTGACAGCAGCAGCAATATCATTAACAGTAGCAGCAATAACAACAGCAGCAATAACAGTAACAGCAGCAGCAATAACAGTAACAGCAGCAGCAATATCAGTAACAGTAGCAGCAATAACAGCAGCAATATCAGTAACAGCAGCAGCAATATCAGTAACAGTAGCAGCAATATCAGTAACAGCAGCAACAATAACAGTAACAGCAATAACAGTGACAGCAGCAGCAATATCATTAACAGTAGCAGCAATAACAGCAGCAGCAATAACAGTAACAGCAGCAGCAATAACAGTAACAGCAGCAGCAATATCAGTAACAGTAGCAGCAATAACAGCAGCAATATCAGTAGCAGCAGCAGCAATATCAGTAACAGTAGCAGCAATATCAGTAACAGCAGCAGCAATAACAGCAGCAATAACAGTAACAGCAGCAGCAATAACAGCAGCAGTAACAGCAGCAGCAATAACAGTAACAGCAGCAATAACAGTGACAGCAGCAGCAATATCAGTAACAGCAGCAGCAGCAATATCAGTAACAGCAGCAGCAATAACAGCATCAATAACAGTAACAGCAGCAGCAATATCAGTAACAGCAGCAGCAATAACAGCATCAATAACAGTAACAGCAGCAACAATAACAGTAACAGCAGCAACAATAACAGTAACAGCAGCAATATCAGTAACAGCAGCAGCAATAACAGTGTTACGACCCTTGGCTCAAGGGAAGCAACAAAAACAAGGGACACACGTAAACCAAATTGTAAGCTCAAAAGTAATATTTATTTAACTACAAAAGTAAGACAAAACTAAATAATAAAATGAAAACATTTAAAGAAAATAGAAGTGTTTCTGTATTCATCAGCAAGATCAGTGTGTAAAGCAAGATGCATGGTCGAAAGTGTAATGCAATGTTGAAGTTGAAATGTAAATGCAAAAAGTAACAAAATACAACGCAAGCAAAAGGCAAAGTCCAAAAGCAAAGTCCAAAACCAAAGTTCCCTCTCCCTTGGCTCAGTTGGTGATCTCTTAAGAAGCGTCTAAGGCACGGTGACAGGTGTTTCCAGTTGACTGCCAATTGAGGCAATTAGTGGGCTCCGGTACCAAACTGCAATTCTCAAAAGCAGCAGCAGAGGTCGTCACACCCCTCCCCATAAGACAGGGACTCCCACAAAGATCCCTGTAACAAGACAAAACTCAATAAACAGGCATAGTATACACCCAAGTACAGGGCCGAAGACAGCTCCCAAAAACGCCAAAGAGAAAAATTCAAATCCAATAGATTAGAGTGCATCAGGAGCGCGTGACAGCGCATCAGCTACCACATTTTCCGATCCTCGTATGTGTCGAATATCCAGACAGAAGGATTGCAAAAATAAGGACCACCGAACCAACCTCTGATTCGGACACTGCAAAGAGTTGAGAAAGGTTAATGGATTATGATCCGTGTAGATCACAATAGGTGCACAGGAATCAAGATAAACAGAAAAGTGCTGCAAGGCCCAAATAAGGGCTAACGCTTCCTTTTCGACCACAGAATAATTACGTTGGTATGTGTTAAACTTTCTCGAAAAGAAACTAACTGGATGGTCTACTCCATCCACATCAGATTGCTGAAGGACAGCTCCAGCTCCAACATTACTGGCATCGACGTGCAACGTGAAAGGTTTGTCAAAGCACGGAGCCATAAGCACAGGCGCTGAACACAGCAAGGATTTCACGTTCTCAAAAGCCAATTCGCAACTGTAAGACCATAAAAACTTCGTCTTACCCTTTAACAAGTCGGTCAACGGTGCCACCACCGTAGAGAAATTTCGACAAAAAGATCGATAATATCCTACCAACCCTAAAAACCTCATAAGCTCTTTCTTTGTCGTTGGGGAAGGAAAATTCTGAATGGCTTGCACTTTAGCCTGTATCGGACGCACTTCGCCGTTCCCTACCACCTTCCCGAGATACGTCACGGTCGCCTTCGCAAACTCACATTTGGCCAAGTTCACTCTAAGTCGAGCATCAGACAAACGTCTCAACACCGAACGCAACCGTTTTAAATGAGACTCCCAACTGTCACTAAAAACGACTAAATCGTCCAAATAGACGGCACAACCCTCAAGGCCACAAATTACTCGGTTCATGAGGCGTTGAAAAGTCGCCGGAGCATTTCGCAGGCCAAAACTCATGACCCGGTAAGAATGTAATCCTGACGGAGTGACAAAAGATGAAATTTCTTGTGCTCTCTTGGTTAAAGGCACCTGCCAATAGCCCTTCAGCAAGTCAAACTTGCTGACGAACTTGGCTGAGCCAACCTGGTCCACACAGTCCTCGACGCGGGGCAAAGGAAAACAGTCCGGTGTTGTTAATGCATTAACTTTACGGAAATCCGTACAAAATCTTACAGTACCGTCCAACTTTCCAACTAAAATACACGGGGAAGCCCATTCAGAAAAAGAAGGTACTGCAATATCGTGATCCTGCATATACTTAATTTCCCTCTCCATCAATTCCCGTTTTTCAGGTGCAACACGATAAAAACGCTGTTTAATAGGTTTTGCATCCCCAACATCGATATCATGTTCAACCCAATCTGTACGCGATGGCACATCATCAAATAATTCGGGAAAACTATGTAATAGGTCACATAACTCCTGGCATCTTACAGGAGATAAATGACGGAGAGTAAACTCCAAGTTGTGCAAGGACTCTGAATTATTCAAACGGCCGCGAAAAACACAATCATCGGGCGAAATGGTCTCCTCTTCCTCACCCACCAAACTCATATTACCCCCACCGATAGAAACGGCCGAAAGTGCTGGATGCAAAGATGTCAAATTTTCTACAGGTTTGGTTTCTTTTTCATAATACGGTTTTAATAGATTTACATGGCACCGTTTAACTGACTTTTTCCGTGATGGCATTGAGACATCATAATTTTCATCAGTCAACTTTCGTTGTACAACAAATGGGCCATCAAATTTTGCTTCAAAAGGAGAAGATACAATAGGCCGTAAGACAAGAACTTGATCGCCTGGTACAAACACTCGATGTTCAACCGTACGATCATAGAATTGCTTCATGTTTTTCTGATGTTTTCCCAGATTTAATTTAGCTAGTTCTCTAACCTGGATGAGTCGATTTTTAAACCCCAAAACATATGACGCCAAGTTTTTAGGAGGCTCTACAGCTTTACCAACCTGCTGAAATACAGACAACAATCCACGAACATTATGGCCAAAGACCAAGTCGTTAGGGCTGAAACCCGTACTCTCCTGGACTACTTCACGTGCAGCTAACATCATCCATGGTAAACCCTCTTCCCAATCTCTATCCAGCTGCACACAGTACGCACGGAGAAGTGACTTTAACGACTGGTGGAATCTCTCCAATGCACCCTGACTTTGTGCATGATACGCAGTAGATTGATTATGCTTAATGTGCAGCTGTTTTAACACCTGCTGGAAGAGATGCGAAGTGAGATTCGAACCTTGATCACTTTGGATGATTTTTGGAATACCAAAAACGGATATAAACTGGGTTAAAGCTTTCACAATAGAACGAGACGTAATGGTACGCAGTGGATATGCCGCAGGAAAACGTGTGTTCAAACACATCACAGTGAATAAATAACTGCTACCAGACTTCGAACGGGGAAGTGGCCCTACGCAATCGACAATAAGTTGCTCGAAAGGTTCACCAGTAGCCTGAATTGGTTTCAACGGAGCAGGTTTCAACACCTGGTTCGGTTTACTCGTTAATTGGCAGGTTTTACATCTCTTAATATAAGCAGAGATGTCTCGTTTTAATCGCGGCCAAAAAAAATATCGCAACAGGCGATCATAAGTCTTACGCACCCCCTGATGACCTAATTGAACATGCGCAATTTCAATCATCATTTGTCGAAATTTAGTAGGAACAACTACTTGGAAAACAGGATCCCCAACAAAATCTTTGTGAGGACTCCATTTTCTCAACAACACTCCATTGTGAACGAAATATCCACGGGAAACGTCACACTCCTCTACCGGAAGAACAGCACTCTGGAAGAGTTCATCCAAAGAGGAGTCAGTCCGCTGTTCTATTCCTAAATCCTCTGCAGAAACAGGAAAAGACAAGGCAGACAAATCAGGCATAAACAACTTAGTGCAGATTTTATCAGATTTTATCTCTTTTTGATCACACACTTCATCCTCATTGGCACGTTTCGTTGCAATTTCCCGGACAGTCCCCAATTTGTTACGACCCTTGGCTCAAGGGAAGCAACAAAAACAAGGGACACACGTAAACCAAATTGTAAGCTCAAAAGCAGCAGCAGAGGTCGTCACAACAGTAACAGCAGCAGCAATAACAGTAACAGCAGCAGCAGCAGCAGCAGCAATAACAGTAACAGCAGCAGCAATAACAGTAACAGCAGCAGCAATAACAGCAGCAGCAATAACAATAACAGCAGCAATAACAGTAACAGCAGCAGCAATAACAATAACAGCAGCAATAACAGTAACAGCAGCAGCAATAACAGTAACAGCAGCAGCAATAACAGTAACAGCAGCAATAACAGCAGCAGCCACAATAACAGTAACAGCAATAACAGCAGCTGCAATAACAGTAACAGCAGCAGAAATAACAGTAACAGCAGCCATAACAGAAGCAGCCGCAATAACAGTAACAGCAATAACAGCAGCAGCAATAACAGTAACAGCAGCAGAAATAACAGTAACAGCAGCCATAACAGAAGCAGCCGTAATAACAGTAACAGCAATAACAGCAGCAGCAGTAATAACAGTAACAGCAATAATAGTAACAGCAGCAGCAATATCAGTAACAGCAGCAATAACAGTAACAGCAGCAATAACAGTAACAGCAGCAATATCAGTAACAGCAGCACCAATAACAGCAGCAATAACAGTAACAGCAATAACAGTAACAACAGCAGCAATAACAATAACAGCAGCAATAACAGTAACAGCAGCAGCAATAACAATAACAGCAGCAATAACAGTAACAGCAGCAGCAATAACAGTAACAGCAGCAGCAATAACAGTAACAGCAGCAGCAGCAATAACAGTAACAGCAGCAGCAATAACAGTAACAGCAGCAGCAGCAATAACAGTAACAGCAGCAGCAATAACAGCAGCAGCAATAACAGTAAAAGCAGCAGCAGCAATAACAGTAACAGCAGCAGCAATATCAGTAACAGCAGCAGCAATAACAGCAGCAGCAATAATAGCAACAGCAATAACAGTAACAGCAGCAGCAATAACAGTAACAACAGCAGCAATATCAGTAACAGCAGCAGCAATAACAGCAGCAGCAATAACAGTAACAGCAGCAGCAATATCAGTAACAGCAGCAGCAATAACAGTAACAGTAGCAGCAATAACAGTAACAGCAGCAGCAATAACAGTAACAGCAGCAACAATAACAGTAACAGCAGCAGCAATAACAGTAACAGCAGCAGCAATAACAATAACAGCAGCGATAACAGTAACAGCAGCAGCAATAACAATAACAGCAGCAATAACAGTAACAGCAGCAGCAATATCAGTAACAGCAGCAGCAGCAGCAATAACAGTAACAGCAGCAGCAATAACAATAACAGCAGCAATAACAGTAACAGCAGCAACAATAACAGTAACAGCAGCAGCAATATCAGTAGCAGCAGCAATATCAGTAACAGCAGCAGCAATAACAGTAACAGCAGCAATAACAGTAACAGCAGCAGCAACAGTAACAGCAGCAGCAATATCAGTAACAGCAGCAGCAATAACAGGAGCAATAACAGTAACAGCAGCAACTATAACAGTAACAGCAGCAGCAATATCAGTAACAGCAGCAACAATAACAGTAACAGCAGCAACAATAACAGTAACAGCAGCAGCAACAGTAACAGCAGCAGCAATAACAGTAACAGCAGCAGCAATAACAATAACAGCAGCAATATCAGTAACAACAGCAGCAATAACAGCAGCAGCAATAACAATAACAGCAGCACTATCAGTAACAATAACAGCAGCAATAACTAACAGCAGCAACAATAACAGTAACAGCAGCAGCAATATCAGTAACAGCAGCAGCAATATCAGTAACAGCAGCAGCAATAACAGCAGCAATAACAGTAACAGCAGCAACAATAACAGTAACAGCAGCAGCAATATCAGTAACAGCAGCAACAATAACAGTAACAGCAGCAATAACAGTAACAGCAGCAGCAATAACAGCAGCAGCAGCAATAACAGCAGCAGCAGCAATAACAGTAACAGCAGCAGCAATATCAGTAACAGCAGCAGCAATATCAGTAACAGCAGCAGCAATAACAGTAACAGCAGCAGCAATATCAGTAACAGCAGCAACAATAACAGTAACAGCAGCAATAACAGTAACAGCAGCAGCAACAGTAACAGCAGCAGCAATATCAGTAACAGCAGCAGCAATAACAGTAACAGCAGCAGCAATAACAGTAACAGCAGCAACAATAACAGTAACAGCAGCAGCAATATCAGTAACAGCAGCAATAACAGTAACAGCAGCAGCAACAGTAACAGCAGCAGCAATAACAGTAACAGCAGCAGCAATAACAATAACAGCAGCAATATCAGTAACAACAGCAGCAATAACAGCAGCAGCAATAACAGCAGCAATATCAGTAACAATAACAGCAGGAATATCAGTAACAGCAGCAGCAATAACAATAACAGCAGCAGCAATATCAGTAACAGCAGCAGCAATAACAGTAACAGCAGCAGCAATAACAGTAACAGCAGCAGCAATAACAGTAACAGCAGCAGCAGCAGCAATAACAGTAACAGCAGCAGCAATAACAGTAACAGCAGCAGTAACAGTAGCAGCAATAACAGTAACAGCAGCAATAACAGTAACAGCAGCAGCAGCAATAACAGTAACAGCAGCAGCAATAACAGTAACAGCAGCAGCAGCAGCAATAACAGTAACAGCAGCAGCAATAACAGTAACAGCAGCAGCAATAACAGTAACAGCAGCAATAACAGTAACAGCAGCAATAACAATAACAGCAGCAATAACAGTAACAGCAGCAGCAATAACAATAACAGCAGCAATAACAGTAACAGCAGCAGCAATAACAGTAACAGCAGCAGTGTAGCAGATCTATTCCGCCAATACCAAACATATCAATATAGTCATATCTATTACCATGCCAAACATTCAGAGAGTTGTCATGACAACTGTGGTTACAATTATTCATACAATACCTGCATTACAAGGCATAATTAATGAAATATTCACTGGCTTCAAGTAAAGTTTACCAAAGTATTTGTATGATGCCCATCAAAAATTATTAACTTGCGTTCCATGCAAACAGTGTTATTTTAGAATTATTTATTGTCAATTAGAGTTTATATTAATATTTCAAATGAACTTTTATTTTTATATTTTCAGTTTTCATTTTGGTTTAATTTTTAGCCATTTTGCTGTTCTTTTTTCATTTTTATTATTGTTTTATAGTATTATTTACGTTTGATAAGTTCAGTTTTTATTCAGTTTGTCCAGTTTTTAGTTTTTATTTACTTCCATTTTCCAATTAATTTTAGTGCTTTAACTTAAACTTATTGCAGTTATTAGTGGCCAAGGCAATGTTTACATATTCATCTAATGTTTTTATTTTGTTTTAGATTTGGCTAACGATAATAGCCGTGCATGGAAACAGCATACGAGCTCAGATTTAGGGGTGAGGGTGAGTGATAATGACAGGCTTGCTGATTGCGTTTAATGGCTGTGTTTGTTGATGATGTTTGTGAGTTGAACACATGGACTGAGGCTAATGTTCTGAGAGCGTGAGGGATGTTTTCTGTGCGCTGAGATGTTTCTGCTCAAACCCGCCCACACAGAGACCCTTCCTCAAGCATCAGATCTGTGTGTGTGTGATACATGTATCAGCGACGCTTTCAGCGATTCCCACCCACACACACACACACACACTTCAGCCTGACATTGCATTAACATCTAGAATGGCGTTCGGTGTGTGTGGGTGTGTTTGTGTGTGTGTGTGTGTGTTTCGTGCGCGACCTGATCTCACTCGGGCGAATTGAAAGTGTAATTTACAATCCGTGATTTTATGACTAATTAAAGTCTTTCCGCCGTTGTTTGCGTCAATCTGCCGTGTGCGGTTGTGTGTGCTTTGCGTGTGCTCAGATCCGTGTGTATTTTTTGCTTAAACGGAGGCAGTTTCCATGACGACCAAACAAAGACCTCGGATTCAGAACAAAACTTCAAGAAACAGAAGGAATAAGAGAGTGTGAGCGGAAACTTTACTGTTCATTAGGGCTGATTACTAAGTTAAGCATCACTAGTACTAAACCTCCAACAATAAGTGTTACTATTACCTTTACTATTACTACACTTTCACCTGAAAAAATCCCACAGACGCTGCGCCATAGCAACTGCTTAGCAACACCCTGGCAACGACCCAGAACACCCTAGCAACAAGAAGTTTCTCACAGGTTAATCTCACAAGGACAAATCCAGATTTCCAGTCCAATTTAATCTCATCTGGGTTTATAACGGTATATCTTTTTATAAGAATAAGCACATAATGATATGTTCTTTAAATTAAAGGATTTATGTGTTGTACTGCCTTAAAGGCATCGTCGGATGTCCATTTTAGTCTTTAGGGTCTTCATGTAAAGTTTGTAACATACTTTGGTTAACATTCCTCAATGGTTGAGTAAAACAACACACTCTTTACCTCCTCAAACACAGCTCTGCTCACAGCGACCTCAACGTCATCGTTCTCAGCCACTCCCTCTGTTCGCTGATTGGACCGGTAAAAAATTGATCGGAGAAAACCCAAGAATATACAGCAAACCCAGACGTAGTACTGAAGGAAAATGAAAATTGAGCGGAAGTACGTAGGAGGGCGGAGCCAGGCTACCGTTTCGGTGCATGTCTCTTTAAATGATAATGAGCAACTGCTCGGATAATGACCTTCTGCTTTTAATACGGGAAATATGCTAATACAGGAAATATGCTAATACGGGAAATATGCTAATACAAGAAATATGCTAATACAGGAAATATGCTAATACAGGAAATATGCTAATACGGGAAATATGCTAATACGGGAAATATGCTAATACAGGAAATATGCTAATACATGAAATATGATAATACAGGAAATATGCTAATACAGGAAATATGCTAATACGGTAAATATGCTAATACATGAAATATGTTAATACGGGAAATATGCTAATACAGGAAATATGCTAATACAGGAAATATGCTAATACGGGAAATATGCTAATACAGGAAATATGCTAATACGGGAAATATGCTAATACGGGAAATATGCTAATACGGGACAGTCCGTCAGCGGTCGTGGGCGGAGCATGAGCAATATGACATCATAGTTCTCAGAAAATCCAAACGGCTTGATTATTGAGAGTGTTTAGGCTTTTTGAGGATTAAAAAAAGGAGTGAATGGTTTTCTTCAGTGTATGGTGGTTGTGTCCACACACTGCACACACACATTTATATGCAAACACCATATAAAAGAGAATTTTGCATCCGATGACCCCTTTAAAACTGTAGTGGATCTAATGAGAATTACAAATCAAACCTGCATTGAAGTCATGAGAAATTGTGGAGGAACATTTTTGATAATATACGTACTTCTATTAAGTCATAAATCCAGAAAAATTCAAACAGACCATTTTTGAAAGAGTAAAACATTTCATAGGGCCCTGCTCATCATGTTTCTGGTGTGTTCTAGTTAAAACACATGAGGAAGTAATGATTCAAAGTCTTTATTAAGAAAATCAAAACTCAGGAGATCACAGGACTACATCCACTCGACATAAAGATGAAGAACAGACAGAAGTCAGGGTTTAAACGAGGAAACTAATGAACAACAGGTGAACTATATTAGTGACTAACTGAGAAACTAGATCAACACACAGATGACAGGGAACAGCAACAAAACTGAACCAGAACACAATGAAACTAATCATAACTGTTACACTATTACTGTAGAAATGTATAAACTATTGAGAAATAATAATTGATTATTATTATACTTAATTCAATTTATGAATTAAAGGTACAATATGTAAGAATTTTGTAATAAAATATCCAAAAATCACTTGCACAGTGTGATATATTTCCTGCAGTTGTGTACTTACAATATCCCAAAAGTCTCCAAAGATTTTTTATTTCAGAGAAATTCCAATTTTAAATAAGTGGCCATCCTGGAAAAAAATGTCGCCTGTCAATGACGCAATATCCGCGCTATTCTCGGTTTCCGTTCATACTGCCATAGCCATGACGTAACCATGGCGACAGACGTGGACAACTGCGTAGTGCGTAACGTTTAGCGGCACGCAGTTCTCGTTTCTTTCAAACATAGACCATGGCAAGCAGACTTTGGGACAAACAAGGAGAACTAAAATGAGGATCAACATCAGCGTGGCGTTTTTGAGATGCCGAGAGCTAGCGTCCGCGGCTAACTTGGACTCGACAGAGCTTCACGAGTCACGACTTGACAGCTTTATTAGACAGGTGAGCAAATGTACATAAATCAAATCAATGTTATATAACGTTAGCTCAACATGATGAAATGTTAGAATATGGTCAGTATGTTATTCTAATGTTGATCTAGCTCACTGCTAGTCTCGTATAGCAAACGAACTAACACGTAGTATAACATTATAACTTTCAACACACATTTAAATGATGTTTAGTGTGATAGTGTAACGTTAGACCGAGTGAAGCAGCGCTGCGTTCCCTCAAGTTTAATTCGTCTAATAAACTGACCTGTGTGAGTAATCCAGCACTTGCGGTGGTTCGGTAGAATTAAATGTCCTTATTCCTTTATATCCGCGGGATTCGCGTGTGATATCTGTCTCTTTAGCAATCGCGACCTGCTTCATAACACTGTAATGTTAAAAAACATGAATGTTTGCACTCATCCATAAACATTATTAGATCCATCAGCAAGTCCCATCTTTCAGCTCATCACTGCGTCATCAACCTACGCCTGTGTTATTGTTGGAAACTGCGCCCTCTTGGGTTGGGCGATGTCCACCAATTTGGCATCAGACGATGTCTACATTGAAACATCGCGATGGACGATGACATCGGGGGGGGGGATATTTTCGTAATATTCTCATTTTTATTTTCCACTAGATATTATCCTCTATAGCTCATCAGCAATTTCGATGTCGGCAGCTCTGCAGCAGCGAATATACAGTGACGTGACATAACTGGCAGATTCAAACTGCGTGCTTTCGCGCTATGGCTGGCGCTGAGCCAAAGACGGACGCGCCCAGCGTTTGTCATAGGCTATATCACAACTGTTCAGTGTTTTTAACCACATAATGTTTATTTTAGGTTTCAGACATTTAAATACATATAATCTATAGCAAAACAATACATTTATAGTTTGTAAAATACACAATGGTGTCAATGGAAGCAGCAATAACAACCCATTCAAATATATTTGACAACGGTTTTTATTCATATCAGAGAGACACAGTGTAGCAGTAAATAACTATAATGTCAACTAATGTTTTCTCCCAGTTCACCCGCCACTTACTTTCATGTATTTCGGGAGAAACTGGTGAATTCACGCGCTGTAATAAATCCAACAGACAGGAATCTCTGAACTGCGGTCCAAACACGGCGCCCATCTCACGTTACAGAAGATCATTAATAACGTTTTTTTAAACAACAAAAACTCACTTAGGCCTACACATATTTGAGAATCGGAATAGAAGATAGTTCATGACATGGTAAGCAAGTTTGTTAATATTTAGAAATAAAAGCGCTAAATCTGTCATACAGCGCTATTTTGGCTGTGGTGAATCACGTGCCAAGCATGACGCGTCACCATGGAAACGGGACACACGATGTTTAGCCGATGCCGTCTAAACATCGTGATGTCTGTCAGCCATCATGATGGACGATGATATCGTCCATCGGCACAACCCTAGCGCCCTCTTGTGGCGAAAAATTCTTACATATTGTGCCTTTAATAAATAACTAATAATTAATTGTTTAAATCTTTTATGCATTTACTTCATTAGACATGCTATTGATTTTTAATTAAATTAAAGTCCCCCTTTAAAATCCAGCGTTTAATGTTGTTTATGTGTCTATGTGGTGTTTTTAATACGCTTTAAGACACACCATGTGTAAGTTCATAAGTCGACAGCATTGCTGAGTATTTCCTCCTTAAAACTGCAGTGAACCAAAGACAGTCTCAAAAACACGGTTTGAAATCGCTGGTGTTTCTGACGTCACAAACGACCTTGTAACCAATCAGATCAACGTGTGATCGTCAACCAGTGGATCTCTGAGCTGAGGGAGTGAGTGGAGGCGGGGCTCATTTGCATATTCATAGAACCACGCATACTAAATGAGGCAAGGGTGTCGAGTTACATTCAAGATATTTTAAGAAATGAAGACATTTTTATCAAGGAAAAAACTTTTAATTATGTAATTTTGGTGATCAAAGATGAGTTTTAAGGGAAACATTTATTGACTACAGGTTTTTGATTAAATATACTTTTCGGTTACTAAAATTTATTTAGCCATTAATACAGGAACCCAGAAGTAATTAAAATGGGGGGGGGGGGGTGGATTGGGAAAAATGATTCTTCTGCGAGTGTGGATTCAGTGAGATGTTTAGAAGCTGGCGTATCCTCATATCCCTGGATTCCTGACTGTGATGGTCTGATGTTTCAGCTGTTTTCCTTCTCAAGCATCTGCCGTGATCTGGTGTTTGTATTATTAGTGTAATTGATGCCGGCTGGAATGAGATCAGACGCAGATGATTAACTCGTGTTTATAGATCACACAGCGGAGCATGACTGATATTCCCAAAACTATTCCTGCCACACAAATCTCTTAATCCTGTAAGATCCCCGTCATTGGAGGAAGTGACGATAAACTCATAACGGATTATGAACGGCTGTCCTGATTCAGCAGCGCCACCAAACATCTGATCAAAGACATCGAGTGACGTTACACACAATCCCTGATGTGTCTCTGTGTTGAGCGGAAAATGCTGTTCGACTCACTGCCGTGATGCTGGAATGGTGGGCAGGGTGTTGCTATGCAGTTGCTAGGCTGTTTATATAATTAGATTATATAAGTGGGCGGAGGCTCTATGAGTGGGCGGAGACTATGTGAATTGGCAGAGATTACATAAGTGGGCGGAGGCTCTATGAGTGGGCGGAGACTATGTGAATAGGCGGAGATTACATAAGTGGGCGGAGGCTCTATGAGTGGGTGGAGACTGTGAATAGGCGGAGATTATATGAGTGGGCGGAGGCCATATGGGTGGGCGGAGGCTATATGAGTGGCCGGAGACTATGTGAGTGGGCGGAGGCTATATGGGTAGGAGGAGACTATGTAAATAGGCAGAGATTATATAAGTGGCCGGAGGCTATATGGGTAGGCGGAGACTATGTAAATAGGGAGAGATTATATAAGTGGGCGGAGGCTATATGAGTGGCCGGAGACTATGTGAGTGGGCGGAGGCTATATGGGTAGGCGGAGACTGTAAATAGGCGGAGATTATCTGAGTGGACGGAGGCTATATGGGTAGGCGGAGACTATGTGAGTGGGCGGAGGCTATATGGGTAGGCGGAGACTATGTGAGTGGGCGGAGGCTATATGGGTAGGCGGAGACTGTAAATAGGCGGAGATTATCTGAGTGGACGGAGGCTAAATGGGTAGGCGGAGACTATGTGAGTGGGCGGAGGCTATATGGGTAGGCGGAGACTATGTAAATAGGTGGAGATTATCTGAGTGGACGGAGGCTATATGGGTAGGTGGATATTATGTGAATGGGCGGAGACTATGTGAGTGGGCGGAGGCTATATGGGTAGGCGGAGACTATGTAAATAGGCGGAGATTATATGAGTGGACGGAGACTATGTGAGTGGACGGAGACTATGTGAGTGGGCGGAGACTATGTGAGTGGGCGGAGACTATGTGAGTGGGCGGAGACTATGTGAGTGGGCCACCAAACACTGTTGTGGTGCAAATGAACGGCCAGAACGCATTGAAAAGTTTTCTGTTTTCAGTTAAAACTGTGTCGTGTAAGCGGCAGCTAAGTGAATGATCTAATGATCTTTGCAACGAAAGAGAATCAATCAAAACTAACTTAAGCTGGACAATAACTTTATTCTAGAGCTGCTGTAAAGCCAAAACCCTCTCTGTTACTTTAATTTCCTATTATCACTGTAAAGCTGCTTTGAAACAATCTACATTGTTAAAAGCACTGTATAAATGAAGGTGACTTGACTTAGGCGTAGATTGTATGGGTGGGCGGAGACTATGTGAATGGGCGGAGACTATATGGGTGGGCGGAGACTATGTAAGTGGGCGGAGACTGTATGGGTGGGCGGAGACTATGTAAGCGGGCGTAGATTGTATGGGTTGGCGGAGACTATGTGAGTGGGCGGAGACTATAAGGGTGGGCGGAGACTATGTAAGTGGGCGGAGGCTATATGAGTGGGCGGGGTCTAACTGATTGTGTGGACGCAGCTTCATGTGTGAAGATCGATGTCCTGTTCTCCATATCTCCATCATCTGATCAGTCACATGCTCTCCTGATCTGAGTGTCCATGACAGAGATGCAGGTCGAGTTCTTAGAGAGTCACGATCCTCCTCTGAGACGAGTGTGTGAACGCCAGCGCACTGAAACTCCAGGTATTACTGACGTCTAAGTGGAGATCTCGAAAGTAGATGGAGAGCGAAGTAATCAATCCTCGTCTGTGAACCCTTTGGCTTCATTTCTGCTGTGATTATACTGAGAGCGCATGAACATGTGGGACTGAAGAGAGAGAGAGAGAGAGAGAGAGAGAGAGAGAGAGAGATGGAGGCTGAGTGTATTTATAGCACTAGGAATGTAAGTTCTGTAAAGGTTTGGTGTCCTGAGGGATGAATCACCACAAAACAAGACAAAACACTGACAACAGCCCAGAGAGACACAGCCGAGTGTGTGTGAGTCTGTAAGGGAGTGTGTGAGTTTGTGTGTCTGTGTGAGTGTGTGTGTGTGAGAAGTGCATTTATTCAGCAACTACAATCACAAACAATACAGTGGAGATCATGTTTAGATTTATTACAGGTACTGAAGGTTTGATGGCGTCTCGTGAAGAACACGCTGATAAACTCCAGCTCGTGTGTGTGTGTGTGTGTGTGTTTCAGATCATCAGTGCTGACGCCAGATCGCAACGTAAAACACCAGGGGGATTTAAACTCATCTGGCAACCGCAAATATGAACGCTCATAGTCGCTTGATAAAAACACTCTATAATATTTCTTCTGCCCTCTTTTTTTATTGAAGAAAATGTTATTTTGGTAGCGTTTTTTTAAAACTGCATCTTAGTCATCTTTTTCGTCTACAATTTTGCATGTTGTTTTAGGCCATGTCCACACAAACACGATTCGTTTGAAAACGCATCTATCTCTCCGTTTTCTCTTCCGTCACACTGAGACGGAGTTTTTATTAATGAAAACGAAGCTTTTTGAAAACGCTCTCCAAAGTGGATAAATTTGAAGATGCAGATTTCGCGTTGTAGAGTGGACTGTCTAAACAGAGGTGTTTAAAAATGATGATGTAAGTTTAATCATGTGACGCATATTGTACCGATAGATATTAATGTTTATAGCAGTATTGTGCCTGTTATGTGCTGTTCACTTTCATACAGTTGCAGAAATATGTTACTTCACACACTCTTCATATCACAGTCCTGCACAGATGACAGAAGTCACACACATCTGCTGTCCTGCGGCGAAACATGAGCAGTTTTAGTCGCAGTGTTTAATAATTTCGTCTCATCATAGTCATGGAAAAACTCATTTTTTCAGCAGTTTTGGTTAACGAAATAACACTAGTATTCACGTATGTTGTGGATTTCTGTGGACTCTCTAAGTAAATAATCCTCTCTCTCTCTCTCTCTCTCTCTCTCTCTCTCTCCTGTGTGTGTGTGTGTGTGTGTGTGTGTGTGTGTGTGTGTGTGTGTGTGTGTGTGTGTGTGTGTGTGTGTGTGTGTGTGTGTGTGTGTGTGTGTGTGTGTGTGTGTGTGTTCTAGAGCACGCTCGTGCTCGCAGGAAGAGCTTTGCCACGTCGCGGCAGAGAAGCATGGAAACTCCGCCCACTGCCCCTACTCAGCCATTCCGACAGCCTGTGAGTACAGACACCCCCCCTCTCCCTCTCAAAGCGTTCTGATTGGACAGCTCGTGCACTGCATATATAGTAGAGTTGTTCTACATACTGTCACATGACCTCATTGTGCTGTGTGTTTAATTGAGTGAGAGTCGTCCATTTATCATCTCAGGCACTTCATTTGCATATTTAATCCAGGTTAGTGTAAGGATTTTCTCCACTCCTAATAATACTGAAGGACATTCCCGGAGAGCAGGGAACATTCTCTCAAAGTTATGAACAAACATTCGTCCAGTAACATTAATAGAACATTTGTTCAAAGTGTGTGTGTGTGTGTGTGTGTGTGTGTGTGTGTGTGTGTGTGTGTGTGTGTGTGTGTGTGTGTGTGTGTGTGTGTGTGTGTAAGAGAGAGAGAGTGTGTGTGTGTGTAAGAATTCCATGAATGATGTAGAAATAACATTATTTGTTAATGTTTTGAGAACATTATTAAAGACCAGATAACATTGAACGAACGTTCTATTAACGTTACTGAAAGAACGTTTGTTCATAACTTTGGCAGAACGTTCCCTGTTCTCTGGGAGACTATAGTTTCAAACGTGAGAGCAGAATATGAATGTTTTCAGACTGTAGTTGAGTTTGTGGGGATGTTGCGTGTTTAATTCGAGCTCGTGTCAGTGTGAGGTCAGTGTCAGGACGCTCCCGAGATCAGGAGCGTCGTCATGGCAACACCTCGGACCAATGACACGAGCTGGTTTTACTGGTTTCTAAAGACTGCTGCACAGTGGCGGCGACTGGTGTCTTGAGCTCAAACAACGCTAAGAGAGAGCTTACGAATGGTCCAGACCAACCTTACGAAAGTGTGACTTACAGAAGATATACTTAGCGTACGAACGTGTCGGGAATCGTGCCATAAAGTTAAGAGAGAGGCTAAGGAATAGGTTAAGAACTACTTAGCGAAAAGAACGTTTTGGGGAACCGGGCCCAGGTCTTTAATCGTTTTCTCAAAACGTCAGCACTAAAACAGTGTTTATGGAACCTTTTTTCTGAAACGTTTTAGTTAATCTAACATTTGTAATGTTTCTATTTGTTTCAGAACGTTCAGAAAACATTAAAAAGTAATGTTCTCATAACGTTTGAAGAATGAAACAATGGATTGTTTCTTTAACGTTCACATAACCAAGAGAAACGTTCAGAAATAACATTTTTAGATCATAGATCATAGTTTTGTTAGCTGGGAAAGTCAGTTGCGAGTTCCATTTCATGATGACTTTAATAAGAGTTTAAGCATGTGCTAAAAGTGCTCTGAGCTGATGTTTGAGTCACACACACACACACACACGTATGCAGCGTTGCGTGGGCAGCATCTGCACGGTGACTCACGGTGCAGGGACATCATCTCTGGCTCACGTCGCCCTCTAGTGGAGATCCTCCACCATCACACACTACAATAACAGCATGGAAATGAGTGTGTGTGTGTGTTTGTGTTCGCAGAGTTTTCTAAGTCGTCGTCTGAAAGGATCAATTAAACGAGCAAAGAGTCAACCCAAACTCGACCGCACAGGAAGCTTTCGCCACATGATCCTCCCACGATTCCGCAGTGCTGACCAGGAGAGGTATATTTACACACACACACACACACACACACTGCAGCAGATACAGTGACTCACACTCCCATTGTGCTTCAGTGAGTCACAGCACATATAGAAAACTCTGTCTGTCAACCTGAGATGTTTTTTGCATGTACTCTTATTATGTTCACAAAAAACTATTACAATTAATTGAATGAAGCCACACCCACCAAAAATGAGTCAATGGAGAGAAAAACTTATATCTATTTACAAATTGGGACATATGACTGCCCAACTCCAACTTAAACTGGTCATCTTCATACAAAGGTGGACACCTATTAGTCACCTATTAGTCACCCACCTATTATATTGAGGCATTGAGGGTGAACTGATTGGTGTGAAACTTTTACTTATTCCCTGTTGTATTAAAGGGGTGGTTGATTATGATTTCACTTTTCTAACTTTAGTTAGTGTGTAATGTTGCAGTTTGACCATAAACAACATCTGCAAAGTTACAACGCTCAAAGTTCAAAGGGAGATATTTGTTTTTAGAGAATCGTTTTTTTAGGATTACAACAAACGACTGATAGTGACTACATGACATTCCTCCCGGGTTAGTAAATGGACTGCATTTATATAGCGCTTTCACAGACCCAATGGCCACCAAAGCGCTTTACATTTGCCTCACATTCACCCATTCATACACCGACGGCGGTGTCTGCCATGCAAGGTCGTCGGTAGCAGCCGGGGTTAGGTGTCTTTCTCATGGACACCTCGACACTTGGTCAGGTGGAACCGGGGATTGAACCACCAACCTTTCAGTTCGCAGACAACCTACATGAACCACTGAGCCACTGCCGCCCGTCCCCGGGTTAGTGACATCACGAACCCTAAAATTTACAGAAACCCCGTCCCCGGGTTAGTGACATCACAAACCCTAAAATTTACATAAACCCCGTCCCCGGGTTAGTGACATCACGAACCCTAAAATTTACATAAACCCCGCCCCCGGGTTAGTGACATCACGAACCCTAAAATTTACAGAAACCCCGTCCCCGGGTTAGTGACATCACAAACCCTAAAATTTACATAAACCCCGTCCCTGGGTTAGTGACATCACAAACCCTAAAATTTACATAAACCCCGCCCCCGGGTTAGTGACATACGAACCCTAAAATTTACATAAACCCCGTCCCCGGGTTAGTGACATCACGAACCCTAAAATTTACATAAACCCCGTCCCCGGGTTAGTGACATCACGAACCCTAAAATTTACATAAACCCCGTCCCCGGGTTAGTGACATCACGAACCCTAAAATTTACATAAACCCCGTCCCCGGGTTAGTGACATCACGAACCCTAAAATTTACATAAACCCCGTCCCCGGGTTAGTGACATCACAAACCCTAAAATTTACATAAACCCCGTCCCTGGGTTAGTGACATCACAAACCCTAAAATTTACATAAACCCCGCCCCCGGGTTAGTGACATACGAACCCTAAAATTTACATAAACCCCGTCCCCGGGTTAGTGACATCACGAACCCTAAAATTTACATAAACCCCGTCCCCGGGTTAGTGACATCACGAACCCTAAAATTTACATAAACCCCGTCCCCGGGTTAGTGACATCACAAACCCTAAAATTTACATAAACCCCGTCCCCGGGTTAGTGACATCACGAACCCTAAAATTTACATAAACCCCGTCCCCGGGTTAGTGACATCACAAACCCTAAAATTTACAGAAACCCCGTCCCCGGGTTAGTGACATCACAAACCCTAAAATTTACATAAACCCCGTCCCCGGGTTAGTGACATCACAAACCCTAAAATTTACATAAACCCCGCCCCCGGGTTAGTGACATACGAACCCTAAAATTTACATAAACCCCGTCCCCGGGTTAGTGACATCACGAACCCTAAAATTTACATAAACCCCGTCCCCGGGTTAGTGACATCATGAACCCTAAAATTTACATAAACCCCGTCCCCGGGTTAGTGACATCACGAACCCTAAAATTTACATAAACCCCGTCCCCGGGTTAGTGACATCACGAACCCTAAAATTTACATAAACCCCGTCCCCGGGTTAGTGACATCACGAACCCTAAAATTTACATAAACCCCGTCCCCGGGTTAGTGACATCACGAACCCTAAAATTTACATAAACCCCGTCCCCGGGTTAGTGACATCACGAACCCTACAATTTACATAAACCCCGTCCCTGGGTTAGTGACATCACAAACCCTAAAATTTACATAAACCCCGTCCCCGGGTTAGTGACATCACGAACCCTAAAATTTACATAAACCCCGTCCCCGGGTTAGTGACATCACGAACCCTAAAATTTACATAAACCCCGTCCCCGGGTTAGTGACATCACGAACCCTAAAATTTACATAAACCCCGTCCCCGGGTTAGTGACATCACAAACCCTACAATTTACATAAACCCCGTCCCCGGGTTAGTGACATCACGAACCCTAAAATTTACATAAACCCCGTCCCCGGGTTAGTGACATCATGAACCCTAAAATTTACATAAACCCCGTCCCCGGGTTAGTGACATCACGAACCCTAAAATTTACATAAACCCCGCCCCCGGGTTAGTGAGATCAAGAACCCTAAAATTTACATGAATGAATGAATGAATGAGGCATTTATATAGATAGTCACTCTGTAGGCGTCTTACAACAGTTCCACACGAGCGATTTATAGATTATCATGACACAGAATATGCTAATCAAAGACTTGAAGAGAGTTAACTCCACATCAGCTACATAAATTCATCAACTAACCATTCAGAAATGTCCTGTTGCTTCTACATGTTGTAACATGCTGTAAAAAATATTTTGAGCTAAAACTTCACAAACACACTCTGCGAATAACAGAGACTTATTATTAGGGCTGTCAAATGATTAATCGTGATTAATCACATCCAAAATAAAAGTTTTTTTTACATAATATATGTGGGTGCACTGTGTATAATTATTTTGTATATATATAAATACACACACATGCATGTATATTTAAGAAAAAAATACTATTTAAATATAAAATATTTATATTTATATATAATATAAATTATATATAAATCTATATACAGTATATACATGAAAATATTTCTTAAATATATACAAGCATGTGTGTGTATTTATATATATCAAATAATTATACACAGTGCACCCACATATATTATGTAAAAAAAACTTTTATTTTGGATGTGATTAATCACGATTAATCATTTGACAGCCCTACTTATTATACATATTGTAAAAAGGGGAATTATACCACCCCTTTAAAAAAAAAAAATATATATATATATATAGTATATATATATATATTTCATTTTACTTTTGTATAGTGTTTTATGTATTTTCTTTTTCTATTTCTGTATCTCTTTTATTTGGGCCACTGTTGTTGTCAATGAATGTTTACTTGGTTGCTGTAATTTGTTAAAATGTATAAATAAATAAAACTGTGTGTGTGTGTGTGTGTGCAGGACGCGCCTCATGCAGAGCTTTAAGGAGTCGCACTCGCACGAGTCTCTGCTGTCTCCCAGCAGCGCTGCCGAGGCGCTGGACCTCACGCTGGACGAGGACGCCGTCATCAAGCCCGTGCACTCCAGCATCCTCGGCCAGGAGTACTGCTTCGAGGTGTGTGTGCGCGCGGCCACGGCTGCAGTCACAACACTCACGGGGCCGAGCATTCACGGGTTTGAGCCACGGATCGGATTTTTCATATATATATATATGGGGGGGGGGTAACTTTGCTTTTCAATTATTACTTAAAGCTCACTTGAAGTTCTTCGATTCTACATCAATAACTGCTAGCCTAACTGATAAAGGATCCCTGGCTCACACACACACACACACACACACACACACGCACGCACGCACACACACACACACACACACACACACACACACTCGCACATTTGCACACACACACACGCACGCACGCACGCACGCACGCACACACACACACACACACACACACACACACACACTAACTCTCTGTGCTCCAGGTGACGACGGCGTCCGGCACCAAGTGTTTCGCGTGTCGCTCCGCCGCCGAGAGGGACAAATGGATCGAGAACCTGCAGCGGGCCATCAAACCCAACAAGGTACCGCAGCGCTTCACACGGGCTTCCTTCGAGGAACCGAGCTAAGGTTTTCCTGGTTGCGTTCGCACCGCTAGTAACTCTGAAGTGACGAAAGCCACGTGTGTTGAGACTTTTATTTTGACGGCGCTGAGAACGACTGAACACACAGCGCTCGCATTCTCCTGTTCATTAGTTTACGATCTGTCTAACAATCCTGTCTAACACGTTATTATATAGAACTGTTATACATAGAAAGTAGACGGTAATGTAAAGTTATTAGCGTATGGCGTGTGGCTGATGTCCAGTGTTGCTGAGCAGAAATACAACATCATGTTTCTCTCGGTCCCTCAAACCTGTGTTGGATTTTCTCCTCAGCGTAGAATTAGGTTGAGAGCTCCATCTATCCCTGTTTTACATGTTCCTAGAGTTAGTTTCTGGAGTAAATATATATGCTATAATCAGTGTGCTTTTTAAAAAATTGGCGGGTGCTGGTGTTTGGCGTGCGTTCGGCCAATCAGAGAACACTAACGTCACTGTAAGTTTAGACCGACTCTGAAGGAGGAGTAAATTAGTTCCTCCAAAAGGAGTTCCTAGAGCTATAATCGTTCCTAGTTCCTGCGGTGCGAACACGCCGACATCCGGGAACAGACAGTTTCAGATGTTTCATAGCTTCAGCTGCTCATTGTGTGTGTGTGTGTGTGTGTGTGTGTGCAGGATAACAGCCGGCGTGTGGATAATGTGCTGAAGCTATGGATCATCGAGGCGCGCGACCTGCCGGCTAAGAAGCGCTACTACTGCGAGCTGTGTCTGGACGACATGCTGTACGCGCGCACCACTAGCAAACCGCGCACCGACACCGTGTTCTGGGGCGAACACTTCGAGTTCAACAACCTGCCGGCCATCCGAAGCCTGAGACTGCACCTGTACAAGGAGACCGACAAGAAGAGGCGGAAGGTGTGTGTGTGTGTGTGTGTGTGTGTGTGAGTGTGTGTGAGAGACTGCACCTGTACAAGGAGACCGACAAGAAGAGGCGGAAGGTGTGTGTGTGTGTGTGTGTGTCTGCTACACTTGATCTCTGGCCCGCACTAGACTAAGAGTCTCAGATCCGTACAACTCATTCTACTATCAGACGCCTTTATAGCACAGATTAAGCTTTTAGAGAATATACACTGAACAAAATTATAAACGCAACACTTTTGTTTTTGCCCCCATTTTTCCTGAGCTGAACTCAAAGATCTAAGACTTTTTCTACGTACACAAAAGGCCTATTTCTCTCAAATATTGTTCACAAATCTGTCTAAATCTGTGTTAGTGAGCACTTCTCCTTCGCCGACATCATCCATCACCTCACAGGTGTGGCGTATCAAGATGCTGATTACACAGCAGGATTATTGCACAGGTGTGCCTTAGGGCTGTCCACAATAAAAGGCCACTCTAAAATTAGCAGTTTTTGCAATATATACATGCATGTATATATTTAAGAAAAATGTGTTTATATTTAAAATATTTACATTTATATACATATATAATATAAATTATATATAAATATATTTACAGTATATACATGCAAATATTTCTTAAATATATATATGCATATGTGTGTGTTTATATATACAAAATAATTATACACAGGACACACACATATATTATCTAAACACAAACTTTTATTTTGGATGCGAATAATCGTTGCCCAGCACTAAATATTTTATAATCAAAAAGCTTGTCTAATTAATAGGGCCCAATGAATTTTAAATTCTGAAGTGAAATTCTTTGTTGTCTGTTTGATTTTTTCCGGATTCTGCGTTTTATGATATAATACAAATGTATAACCAAAAAACGATGGTCATCAAATAAATGCATTAAACTTATATGATTAAAGTAATTTTTAAAAATCAATCAAATTAATATTGTAACAATTCTTGTTGTATAAAATTGATCAATATATTATTTAAGTACTTATTTACTTAAATACTTGTATTTATTTATTTATTTTTAATCAAATGTATCATGTTTTTATTTATTTATTTAAATAAAATATTTCATTTATTTTATCTACATCTATTATATTAATTTGTTATTATCAATTTATTCCTTTATAATCAAATTTATTAAATAATTTATTTTATTTTTATTCACTCATTTTACTAATCTTTATGTTTATCAAATTAGTCAATTATTTATTTAAGACCCCAGTCATTCCCTCGCAGCCCCTGAGGGCCCCGTAACCCTGTCACTCCTGAGGGCCCCGTAACCCTGTCACTCCAGTGGGCCCCTGACCCCTGTCACCCCTGAGGACCCCTATCACTCCTGAGGACCCCTGTCACCCCTGAGGACCCCTGTCACTCCTGAGGACCCCTGTCACTCCTGAGGACCCCTATCACTCCTGAGGACCCCTGTCACCCCTGAGGACCCCTGTCACTCCTGAGGACCCCTGTCACTCCTGAGGACCCCTGTCACCCCTGAGGACCCCTGTCACCCCTGAGGACCCCTGTCACTCCTGAGGACCCCTGTCACCCCTGAGGACCCCTGTCACCCCTGAGGACCCCTGTCACTCCTGAGGACCCCTGTCACCCCTGAGGACCCCTGTCACCCCTGAGGACCCCTGTCACTCCTGAGGACCCCTGTCACTCCAGTGGGCCCCTGACCCCTGTCACTCCTGAGGGCCCCTGTCACTCCTGAGGACCCCGTAACCCTGTCACTCCAGTGGGCCCCTGAGCCCTGTCACTCCTGAGGGCCCCTGTCACTCCTGAGGACCCCGTAACCCTGTCACCCCTGCGGGCCCCTGACCCCTGTCACCCCTGAGGACCCCTGTCACCCCTGTGGGCCCCTGACCCCTGTCACCCCTGAGGACCCCTGTCACCCCTGTGGGCCCCTGACCCCTGTCACCCCTGTGGGCCCCTGACACCTGTCACCCCTGTGGGCCCCTGACCCCTGTCACTCCTGAGGACCCCTGTCACCCCTGTGGGCCCCTGACCCCTGTCACCCCTGAGGACCCCTGTCACCCCTGTGGGCCCCTGACCCTTGTCACCCCTGAGGACCCCTGTCACCCCTGTGGGCCCCTGACCCCTGTCACTCCTGAGGACCCCTGTCACCCCTGTGGGCCCCTGACCCCTGTCACCCCTGAGGACCCCTGACCCCTTTCACTCCTGAGGACCCCTGTCACCCCTGTGGGCCCCTGTCACTCCTGAGGACCCCTGTCACCCCTGTGGGCCCCTGACCCCTGTCACCCCTGAGGACCCCTGACCCCTTTCACTCCTGAGGACCCCTGTCACCCCTGTGGGCCCCTGAGGACCCCTGACCCCTGTCACTCCTGAGGACCCTGAACCCTGTCACTCCTGTAGATAACCAGCATGTGTGTGTGTGTGTGTGTGTGTCAGGAGAAGAGCACGTATCTGGGTCTGGTCAGCATCCCGATCCCCAGCCTCACGGGCCGCCAGTTCGTGGAGCAGTGGTACCCGGTGCTCCAGCCCAGCGCTCTGGCTAAAGGTTCCGGCGGCGGCAAGATCATCAACGCTTCGCTGCGACTCAAGTCTCGATACCAGAGCATGAACATCCTGCCCATGGAGCTCTACAAGGAGTTCGCCGAGTACGTGACCAACAACTACAGGACGCTGTGTGGAGTTCTGGAGCCGCTGCTGAGCGCCAAGAGCAAAGAGGAGGTGGCGTGTGCGCTGGTGCACATCCTGCAGAGCACTGGCAAGGCCAAGGTGTGTGTGTGTGTGTGTGTGTGAGTGACGTAAAAATCATAAAAGTGCATCTATCCATCATAAAAGTTTAGTCAATGATACTCGAGTGGTCATGTGACTCACGTCAGGCGTGTGTGTGTGTGTGTGGGGGGGTTTCAGGACTTCCTGTCGGATATGGCCATGACTGAGGTCGATCGCTTCATGGACCGAGAGCATCTGATCTTCAGAGAAAACACACTGGCAACCAAAGCCATCGAGGAGTTCCTGAAGCTCATAGCGCATCGATACCTGAAGGACACCATTGGTGAGTGTGTGTGTGTGAGGAGGATGATGATGATGAAGGTCTTCTCCACAGGAGAGTTTATCCGAGCGCTGTACGAGTCTGAGGAGAACTGTGAGGTGGAGTGTGTGTGCGAGGAGGATGATGATGATGAAGGTCTTCTCCACAGGAGAGTTTATCCGAGCGCTGTACGAGTCTGAGGAGAACTGTGAGGTGGAGTGTGTGTGTGTGAGGATGATGATGATGATGATGAAGGTCTTCTCGACAGGAGAGTTTATCCGAGCGCTGTACGAGTCTGAGGAGAACTGTGAGGTGGAGTGTGTGTGTGTGAGGAGGATGATGATGATGAAGGTCTTCTCCACAGGAGAGTTTATCCGAGCGCTGTACGAGTCTGAGGAGAACTGTGAGGTGGAGTGTGTGTGCGAGGAGGATGATGATGATGAAGGTCTTCTCCACAGGAGAGTTTATCCGAGCGCTGTACGAGTCTGAGGAGAACTGTGAGGTGGAGTGTGTGTGTGTGAGGATGATGATGATGATGATGAAGGTCTTCTCGACAGGAGAGTTTATCCGAGCGCTGTACGAGTCTGAGGAGAACTGTGAGGTGGAGTGTGTGTGTGTGAGGAGGATGATGATGATGAAGGTCTTCTCGACAGGAGAGTTTATCCGAGCGCTGTACGAGTCTGAGGAGAACTGTGAGGTGGAGTGTGTGTGTGAGGATGATGATGATGATGATGATGAAGGTCTTCTCGACAGGAGAGTTTATCCGAGCGCTGTACGAGTCTGAGGAGAACTGTGAGGTGGAGTGTGTGTGTGTGAGGAGGATGATGATGAAGAAGGTCTTCTCCACAGGAGAGTTTATCCGAGCGCTGTACGAGTCTGAGGAGAACTGTGAGGTGGAGTGTGTGTGTGAGGAGGATGATGATGATGAAGGTCTTCTCCACAGGAGAGTTTATCCGAGCGCTGTACGAGTCTGAGAAGAACTGTGAGGTGGAGTGTGTGTGTGTGAGGATGATGATGATGATGATGAAGGTCTTCTCGACAGGAGAGTTTATCCGAGCGCTGTACGAGTCTGAGGAGAACTGTGAGGTGGAGTGTGTGTGTGAGGATGATGATGATGATGATGAAGGTCTTCTCGACAGGAGAGTTTATCCGAGCGCTGTACGAGTCTGAGGAGAACTGTGAGGTGGAGTGTGTGTGTGAGGATGATGATGATGATGATGATGATGATGAAGGTCTTCTCCACAGGAGAGTTTATCCGAGCGCTGTACGAGTCTGAGGAGAACTGTGAGGTGGAGTGTGTGTGTGAGGATGATGAGGATGATGATGATGATGATGAAGGTCTTCTCCACAGGAGAGTTTATCCGAGCGCTGTACGAGTCTGAGGAGAACTGTGAGGTGGAGTGTGTGTGTGAGGATGATGATGATGATGATGATGAAGGTCTTCTCCACAGGAGAGTTTATCCGAGCGCTGTACGAGTCTGAGGAGAACTGTGAGGTGGACCCTATGCGAACGCCTCCCTCGGTTCTGTCGGATCATCAGGCAAACCTGCGCATGTGTTGTGAACTGGCGCTCTGCAAGATCATCAACTCCCATTGGTCAGTTCAAGCCCGCCACACGTCAGCTGACCCACCAACCAACCACGCGTAACGCGCACACATTTCAAGTTAATATTTTGATAATTTAACAACACATTCGTATGTTTGCGGTTCTCTGGTTTTTATGATTTATGAAGGATTTTATTTTGATTGATTGTTTTTTATTTTTATGATTTAGTTATTTAGAAAGTGTTTTTATTTTTATGGTTTTTGTTTTGAAATTATTTGATTTAGTTAATTATTGATAAGTTTTGTTTTTATTGTATTTATTTGAAAATTCTTTATTTCAATTTTACATTTTTATAATTTAATTAATTAGTACGTTTTTTTATTTGGATGTTTTTTTGTTTTTAAATGATTTATTTAACTTTTACATTTTTATGATTTGAAATTTATTTAATTTGCATTGTAATGATTTAATTTAATCCAACCAGAGGTCGAGAGCCGTCGTTGCAAACACACAACTTTGCTATGCTTGCTATGTTCATCAGAAATGAAAGCTTTAGCGTAAAGTTCTGCCAGGAAGACTCAATGTTATGTCACTTATTACTTTCTGGTCTATCCACTCATTATCTAATACTTGAAGTATAAAAGATTGTTACTTACAAATGTTTGAGTTCGCAGATGATAACGCCAACATTCACCTTCATCCTCCCCACCACCTCCAGGATGGTCCCTGTCCACACCTCCCCGGGTGTCCTTCATCTGTCCACATCTTCCTGGGGGTGTCCTTCATCTGTCCACACCTCCCTGGGGGTGTCCTTCATCTGTCCACACCTCCCCGGGGGTGTCCTTCATCTGTCCACACCTCCCCGGGGGTGTCCTTCATCTGTCCACACCTCCCCGGGGGTGTCCTTCATCTGTCCACACCTCCCCGGGGGTGTCCTTCATCTGTCCACACCCCCCGGGGGTCCTTCATCTGTCCACACCTCCCCGGGGGTCCTTCATCTGTCCACACCTCCCCGGGGGTCCTTCATCTGTCCACACCCCCCGGGGGTCCTTCATCTGTCCACGCCTCCCCGGGGGTCCTTCATCTGTCCACACCTCCCCGGGGGTCCTTCATCTGTCCACACCTTCCTGGGGGTGTCCTTCATCTGACCACACCTTCCTGGGGGTGTCCTTCATCTGTCCACACCTCCCTGGGGGGGTCCTTCATCTGTCAACACCTCCCCGGGGGTGTCCTTCATCTGACCACACCTCCCTGGGGGGGGTCCTTCATCTGTCCACACCTCCCCGGGGGTCCTTCATCTGTCCACACCTCCCCGGGGGTCCTTCATCTGTCCACACCTTCCTGGGGGTGTCCTTTATCTGACCACACCTTCCTGGGGGTGTCCTTTATCTGACCACACCTCCCCGGGGGTGTCCTTCATCTGTCCACATCTTCCTGGGGGTGTCCTTCATCTGTCCACACCTTCCTGGGGGTGTCCTTCATCTGTCCACACCTTCCTGGGGGTGTCCTTCATCTGTCCACACCTCCCCGGGGGTGTCCTTCGTCTGTCCACATCTTCCTGGGGGTGTCCTTCATCTGTCCACACCTCCCCGGGGGTGTCCTTCATCTGTCCACATCTTCCTGGGGGTGTCCTTCATCTGTCCACACCTTCCTGGGGGTGTCCTTCATCTGTCCACATCTTCCTGGGGGTGTCCTTCATCTGACCACACCTCCCCGGGGGTGTCCTTCATCTGTCCACACCTCCCCGGGGGTGTCCTTCATCTGTCCACATCTTCCTGGGGGGGTCCTTCATCTGTCCACACCTCCCCGGGGGTGTCCTTCATCTGTCCACACCTCCCTGGGGGGGTCCTTCATCTGTCCACACCTCCCCGGGGGTGTCCTTCATCTGTCCACACCAGAGATGGGGACTCGAGTTTGAGACTCGGACTCGAGTGCGACTTAAGTCCCACACACAGTGACTTCAGACTCGACTTGAGACTCGTCCTCGAAAGACTTCAGACTCGACTCGGACTCGAGCTGCGGGACTCGTGAACAATGTTTATTTTTAGGAAACGTCTGATGAGCTCGCTGTTATCCCCCTCCCTCCGTTACCTGTAACCTGCCTACGTAACCACGTACTACGTGGCCTATTGCTGGCAGCGCGCGCGCGACCGCACATGAGAGGATAACAAACAAAAAGTTTGACAGCACCGGCCGTTGCTGTGCCATTCATCGTTAGCTTTGGGTTCAAAAACTTCAAACAAGACGCGCTCAAAAGAAGCGCTCAATGCAAAATATGCAGTATCACGATAAAAGATTCTGGCTCAACCACATCTAATTTTATCAGGCATCTGAAAACGCACCCTGATAGGTGAGTAAACATGTTTAGCTCAGCATTGACCATCTACCGTTAGCTTGCTTATTGCTTTAGCTACCTAACGTTACGAGAGGTTAACTCCGACTGTCTTCCTTATGAAATATGAATGAGCGTTTCTTTAATTGCCAAACTTGTGGTGGTCGATTAACGTAACGTTAATCATTTACGTGCCGCTGGCTGCCCGTTGTCTACAAACAGGTTTATTGTTGATCATGTAACGTTACTGTTTCATTTAGTTATAACGTTACACTGGTTTGAGAGTCTGGGATGTGTTGACTTACAGACACAGTATATAAGCTATGATTAGTTGCATAGGCAGTGCAGCCAGAAGAAGCCAGAAATGTTTTGTGGCCCATACCTAGTGTGTTGAGAGAAGAGAAGGTTAACCAGTCTGATCTCACCCTTTTGATTTTTTTATTTCTAAACATTTTGTTCTTAACAAGTTACATGCCATAAGTTGGTCAGTTGCTTCACATTTACACTAAAGATTTTGAGCATTTTAATGTTTTGGAAGTGCACTGTAGTGTTAAAAATTTCATTTGGATGCAATAGTTTATTGGCATTTAGCTACACTGATGTTTTGCACTAAATAGGAGTGTGTCAATTTTAGTGTTGCGAGTTAAATCATTTTCTATATTTGGTCTTATGTCTTGGTATGTTCAAGCTACAAGGCAAAATAAAAAAATTAACTAAAAGTAAAGCATTCTTGGTGTTTTTGTCATGTTGCAATAGCCTGTTTACACTGATTATATACCAAAATCAAAGCTGATACTGTATGCTAATAGATAAAGGAGTCATAATAACATATGGTACCACTTTATTTTGATAGTCCACTTTATACATTCTACTAACTATAAGTAACTTTGCAGCTATATGTCAACTAACTCTAATGAGAGTATTAGTAGGCTGTCTGCTTAATATCTGCTAATTATATATTATAATATCTTATTTTGTTGGTTCCCCAACAGATATTCTACTGACTATAAGTAACTTGGCAACTACAAGTCAACTTGTTCTCCAAACCCGAACCCACATCATAACCTGACAGTCTACTACAGTCTACTAATACTCTAATGAGAGTTAGTTGACATGTAGTTGAAAATGTACATGGTTAGTAGAATGTCTAAAGTGAACTATCGAAATAAAGTGTAACCTAACATATTACAAGCTTTGAATTCCTTACATAAAGCTATGCAGTGTTCTAAGCAACCTGGATGGGTCGCTGTACGTGATGCAACACTTATAACCACAAGAGACTTGAGACTTGACTTGGACTATAGCTCAGAGACTTGAGACTTGACTTGGACTCTAGCTCAAAGACTTGAGACTTGACTTGGACTCTAGCTCAGAGACTTGAGACTTGACTTGGACTCTAGCTCAGAGACTTGTGAGCATCTCTGGTCCACACCTTCCTGGGGGGGTCCTTCATCTGTCCACACCTCCCCGGGGGTGTCCTTCATCTGTCCACACCTCCCCGGGGGTGTCCTTCATCTGTCCACATCTTCCTGGGGGTGTCCTTCATCTGTTCACACCTCCCCGGGGGTCCTTCATCTGTCCACACCTTCCTGGGGGTGTCCTTCATCTGTCCACACCTCCCCGGGGGTCCTTCATCTGTCCACACCTTCCTGGGGGTGTCCTTTATCTGACCACACCTTCCTGGGGGTGTCCTTTATCTGACCACACCTCCCCGGGGGTGTCCTTCATCTGTCCACATCTTCCTGGGGGTGTCCTTCATCTGTCCACACCTTCCTGGGGGTGTCCTTCATCTGTCCACATCTTCCTGGGGGTGTCCTTCATCTGTCCACACCTTCCTGGGGGTGTAATTCATCTGTCCACATCTTCCTGGGGGTGTCCTTCATCTGACCACACCTCCCCGGAGGTGTCCTTCATCTGTCCACACCTCCCCGGGGGTGTCCTTCATCTGTCCACATCTTCCTGGGGGGGTCCTTCATCTGTCCACACCTCCCTGGGGGTGTCCTTCATCTGTCCACACCTCCCTGGGGGGGTCCTTCATCTGTCCACACCTCCCCGGGGGTGTCCTTCATCTGTCCACACCTTCCTGGGGGGGTCCTTCATCTGTCCACACCTCCCCGGGGGTCCTTCATCTGACCACACCTTCCTGGGGGTGTCCTTCATCTGTCCACACCTCCCTGGGGGGGTCCTTCATCTGTCAACACCTCCCCGGGGGTGTCCTTCATCTGACCACACCTCCCTGGGGGGGTCCTTCATCTGTCCACACCTCCCCGGGGGTCCTTCATCTGACCACACCTTCCTGGGGGTGTCCTTCATCTGTCCACACCTCCCCGGGGGTCCTTCATCTGTCCACACCTCCCCGGGGGTTCTTCATCTGTCTACACCTCCCCGGGGGTGTCCTTCATCTGTCCACACCTCCCCGGGGGTCCTTCATCTGTCCACACCTCCCCGGGGGTGTCCTTCATCTGTCCACACCTCCCCGGGGGTGTCCTTCGTCTGTCCACATCTTCCTGGGGGTGTCCTTCATCTGTCCACATCTTCCTGGGGGTGTCCTTCATCTGTCCACACCTCCCCGGGGGTGTCCTTCATCTGTCCACATCTTCCTGGGGGTGTCCTTCATCTGTCCACACCTTCCTGGGGGTGTCCTTCATCTGTCCACACCTCCCCAGGGGTGTCCTTCATCTGTCCACATCTTCCAGGGGGTGTCCTTCATCTGTCCACACCTTCCTGGGGGTGTCCTTCATCTGTCCACATCTTCCTGGGGGTGTCCTTCATCTGACCACACCTCCCCAGGGGTGTCCTTCATCTGTCCACATCTTCCTGGGGGTGTCCTTCATCTGTCCACACCTCCCCGGGGGTGTCCTTCATCTGTCCACATCTTCCTGGGGGTGTCCTTCATCTGTTCACACCTCCCCGGGGGTCCTTCATCTGTCCACACCTTCCTGGGGGTGTCCTTTATCTGACCACACCTCCCCGGGTGTGTCCTTCATCTGTCCACATCTTCCTGGGGGTGTCCTTCATCTGTCCACACCTTCCTGGGGGTGTCCTTCATCTGTCCACATCTTCCTGGGGGTGTCCTTTATCTGACCACACCTCCCCGGGGGTGTCCTTCATCTGTCCACATCTTCCTGGGGGTGTCCTTCATCTGTCCACACCTCCCCGGGGGTCCTTCATCTGTCCACACCTTCCTGGGGGTGTCCTTTATCTGACCACACCTTCCTGGGGGTGTCCTTTATCTGACCACACCTCCCCGGGGGTGTCCTTCATCTGTCCACATCTTCCTGGGGGTGTCCTTCATCTGTCCACACCTTCCTGGGGGTGTCCTTCATCTGTCCACATCTTCCTGGGGGTGTCCTTCATCTGTCCACACCTCCCCGGGGGTGTCCTTCATCTGTCCACATCTTCCTGGGGGTGTCCTTCATCTGTCCACACCTTCCTGGGGGTGTCCTTCATCTGTCCACATCTTCCTGGGGGTGTCCTTCATCTGTCCACACCTCCCCGGGGGTGTCCTTCATCTGTCCACATCTTCCTGGGGGTGTCCTTCATCTGTCCACACCTTCCTCGGGGTGTCCTTCATCTGTCCACATCTTCCTGGGGGTGTCCTTCATCTGACCACACCTCCCCGGGGGTGTCCTTCATCTGTCCACACCTCCCCGGGGGTGTCCTTCATCTGTCCACACCTCCCCGGGGGTGTCCTTCATCTGTCCACATCTTCCTGGGGGGGTCCTTCATCTGTCCACACCTCCCTGGGGGTGTCCTTCATCTGTCCACACCTCCCTGGGGGGGTCCTTCATCTGTCCACACCTCCCCGGGGGTGTCCTTCATCTGTCCACACCTCCCCGGGGGTCCTTCATCTGTCCACACCTCCCCGGGGGTGTCCTTCATCTGACCACACCTCCCTGGGGGTCCTTCATCTGACCACACCTTCCTGGGGGTGTCCTTCATCTGTCCACACCTCCCCGGGGGTCCTTCATCTGACCACACCTTCCTGGGGGTGTCCTTCATCTGACCACACCTCCCTGGGGGTCCTTCATCTGACCACACCTTCCTGGGGGTGTCCTTCATCTGTCCACACCTCCCCGGGGGTCCTTCATCTGACCACACCTTCCTGGGGGTGTCCTTCATCTGACCACACCTCCCTGGGGGTCCTTCATCTGACCACACCTTCCTGGGGGTGTCCTTCATCTGACCACACCTTCCTGGGGGTGTCCTTCATCTGTCCACACCTCCCCGGGGGTCCTTCATCTGACCACACCTTCCTGGGGGTGTCCTTCATCTGACCACACCTTCCTGGGGGTGTCCTTCATCTGACCACACCTCCCTGGGGGTCCTTCATCTGACCACACCTTCCTGGGGGTGTCCTTCATCTGTCCACACCTCCCCGGGGGTCCTTCATCTGACCACACCTTCCTGGGGGTGTCCTTCATCTGTCCACACCTCCCCGGGGGTCCTTCATCTGTCCACACCTCCCCGGGGGTTCTTCATCTGTCTACACCTCCCCGGGGGTGTCTTTCTTCTTTCCACACCTCCCCGGGGGTGTCCTTCATCTGTCCACACCTCCCCGGGGGTTCTTCATCTGTCTACACCTCCCCGGGGGTGTCCTTCTTCTTTCCACACCTCCCCGGGGTCCTTCATCTGTCCACACCTCCCCGGGGGTCGGTTGCGCCCCTGCCTTCATCTTCAGGCAGGATATGCCATGGGTAGTCCGCTACCCTCCAAATGTGAACTACGGACGGGTCCTTTACCATTTTACCAAAGACCTTTATCATTCAATATTTCTGTTTTCATTTTCTGGTCTACTAATTAATAAATGTCATTGT
>NW_026606705.1:1720000-1742500 GCF_029890125.1 Rhinichthys klamathensis goyatoka | reverse complement strand
GGCCTGCCGCCCCCCCGCCGCTGCTGCTAGCGCCCGAGCCGGAGAACGGGCACGTGGGCTACGGCGTGCCGTCGTTCGGGCACAGCGGGTTCTCTCGCAGTGAGGATCTGTCGGCCCTGAGGAACCAGAACAGTCTGGTGCAGCCCAACATCGTGCACTCGCACAGCTACAGCGACGACTTCACGCGGCACAACCAGGCCGACTACGCCCGCAGACAGCTGTCGCTGCAGGTGCAGGTAAAGTTCCGCGCCACACATGTGTGCTAATCGTAGACTGCTAAAAAATATGGACGTAGTGTCCGTGACGTCACCAGTAGGCAGTGTTGGGGAAAGTTAGTAATGCAATACAATATTGCGTTACTCCCTCAAAAAGTAACTTATACTCCTGTTGAAATCTCTCTCTCTCTCTCTGTGTGTGTGTGTGTGTGTGTGTGTCAGGAGAATCTCCAGCAGCAGGTTCTGATGGGCATCGCCCCACAGACGGCGACGGGCACCGGCACGCCCGCCTCTCTGGCCACGCCCCCAACCACCATGCATCCCGCCCGCCAGGCCTCCATGGGCCCGCCCCCTCCTCAGCGCATGAAGCCTCAGCCCCCCCACCAGCTGTCCGTCAGCTCGGCCGCTAACTCCACCCCCCCGAAGACACGCCCCCAGAGCGGGAACCTGCTGCAGTCGCCCGAGTCCAGCTACGGCGGGAGGCAGTTGCCCAGGCAACAGCTGTCAGTCAAAGATAGCCCCGCCCCCGGGCTGCCGCATCAGTCCAGCACGGCCACGGAGAGCCCCGCCCCTCAGGGCGGAGCCAATGAGAGCGCAGAGAACACACCGAGCGGCCAATCAGCAAAAGCCTCTCAGCAAACCAACCAGCAGCATCTGCTCAAGCCAGGCGCGAACAAACAGGTACGAACGCGGTCACAGTGTCTCCTTACGTGTCCATACTGTCAAATCATCATATTAGAGTGATTTCTGGAGGATCATGTGACACTGAAGACTGGAGTAATGATGCTGGAAATACAGCTTTGATCACAGGAATAAATTACACTTTACTGTATATTCTAGGGGTGTCCCCGACTAAGGATTTTCATAGTCGAATCAGATTCGTCAAGTCCTGCCTATAGTCGACTAATAGTCGAATCATGTGTGTGGTGTTGGGGAGGGGGCGGGGCTTTAACATTTTAAAGCCGCGATGTACAGAACATCACACAAAGATATAGAAGAAAATGTATCAAAACATTTTGGATCCATAAAACTAAGAAATAACATAAATAACTGCAGAAAAGCCACACTGCAGATAGGATTTGCTAAATCGGCTGAATTGCCTGTACGAGCATGCTCTAGGCCTACAGCGCAACATCGATGCACTGAAAAATAATCAACAATTAAGAACATAATATACAATTATAAGAAATAAAAATACAAAACGAAATAAGTCAGAATCAAGTCACAAGAAGCAGAACAAATGTGTGCAAAATGCCTAAAGTGCAGGGGAACAAATATTCAAAACACAAGTCACAAATAGTTAAATTAGATCACCCTGAGTGATCAATTAATAAAATAAAAATAAAGAAATTATTAAAATAACAAAAGTATGGCCAGGATTGTCAACTTTGTCATTTTAACTGCAGAAACAACAATAAACGCTAAACTGGAGCGGCAGTCTTTAGCTAAACGTGTTCACAGTATCCAAAAATCAAATTAGAAACGGCTGAAATGTTTTGAAATCACTTGTACCTGATCGAGAAACAAAACCCAGTGTTTCACTCGGCCTGTGTCCGTTTGAGTCTTTTCACATTGTGTGCGCGGATAAAATACATTCTAAAACGCTTAACGTGAAAACGGCTTTGTCCTAAAACTGTTATATTAAAAGATCAAATTCTGTACACACCTTATTAATAAAGCATATTATATAGCCTACAGAAAAGCAGATGAGCCCAGAATATGAACGCAACGTGTTTTATTATAGGCTGCGTTAAGCATTTTCCTCCCATAGAAAACCGTTAAAGAAAAAGCTTTACGTGACTTTCAATAGGAGAAACGCGTTGTGTTCATATTCTGGGTTCATCTGCTTATCTGCACATGGAATGGTTTCTTAAGGTGTGTAGCCTAGTGTGTACACATACATTAAGCACGTAGAAGTGCCATTTAAGCGTTTTAAAAGCTTTTGTCACGATAAGCGTTTTAGATCGTCCCGAGGAAAACCAACCTGTTAACGTTGGCCGGCAGACGTGCGATCATGGTTTTCCTGATGCTAAATCCAGCCTTGGAGAATATCCTTCCTAGGCTCCTCCTATCGAAGCATCGAATCTTCGACTATTCGGGGTCACCCCTATTACTGTATATTCACATAGAAAACAGCTGATTTACACTGGAGTAATATTACACTGTTTTTACTGTAGTTATAAATAAAATAAATGCAGCTTTGATGAGCAGAAGAGACTCTTTCAGAAACATGAAATAATCTGGTTTGTGGTGTGTGTGTGTGTGTTCAGGGCTCGAAGTCTCCGTCCACGCTCAACCCCCCCACTGCTGCGTCGGAGCGTACGGTGGCCTGGGTGTCCAACATGCCTCACCTCTCCGCGGACATCGAGAGCCTGCGTGTGGACCGAGAGGAGTTCAAGCTGAAGGAGCACTCCAAGAGCATGGACGAGTCCCGCCTGGACCGGGTCAGTACTCACCCGAGTGTGTGTGTGTGTGTGTGTGTGTGTGTGTGTGTGTGTGTGTGTGTGTGTGTGTGTGTGTGTGTGTGTGTGTGTGTGTGTGTGTGTGTGTGTGTGTGTGTGTGTGCGTGTGTGTGTGTGTGTGTGTGTGTGTGCGTGTGTGTGTGCGTGTGTGTGTGTGTGTGTGTGTGTGTGTGTGTGTGTGTGTGTGTGTGTGTGTGTGTGTGCGTGTGGACCGAGAGGAGTTCAAGCTGAAGGAGCACTCCAAGAGCATGGACGAGTCCCGCCTGGACCGGGTCAGTACTCACCCGAGTGTGTGTGTGTGTGTGTGTGTGTGTGTGTGTGTGTGTGTGTGTGTGTGTGTGTGTGTGTGTGGACCGAGAGGAGTTCAAGCTGAAGGAGCACTCCAAGAGCATGGACGAGTCCCGCCTGGACCGGGTCAGTACTCACCCGAGTGTGTGTGTGTGTGTGTGTGTGTGTGTGTGTGTGTGTGTGTGTGTGTGTGTGTGTGTGTGTGTGGACCGAGAGGAGTTCAAGCTGAAGGAGCACTCCAAGAGCATGGACGAGTCCCGCCTGGACCGGGTCAGTACTCACCCGAGTGTGTGTGTGTGTGTGTGTGTGTGTGTGTGTGGACCGAGAGGAGTTCAAGCTGAAGGAGCACTCCAAGAGCATGGACGAGTCCCGCCTGGACCGGGTCAGTACTCACCCGAGTGTGTGTGTGTGGGCGTGTGTGTGTGACTTGACTTACATGTTTTTAGATAATTAATGAATTTAAAAACAATTGTTTTGATGCAAATTATTTGAAATGTTATTTTACATATAAAGAAAACACAGACCTTTATACAACCAAAAGACAAGTTTTGCATCGTAAATTTTATTACTTTAAAGTTTTATTTTGCATAAAGAAAATTAATATTTTTATGACCAAAAGTATGATTTTTCATATAGAAAATGAATATATGTAATTATTAATTTAAAGTAATTTTAATTATGAATAATAATAATAAATTCTAATTATTTTAAAACATGTACAATTTTAAACAAATAAATAATTGTCCTTATGCGAAATATTTTAAATTATATTTTGCATGAAGAAAACATTTATACGACCAAAAGTGTAGTTTTGCATTTTGTGACATTATTTTCTTAATCATTAAACACAAGCATTTTCTTGCATAAATCAGTATAAATGACTGATTCAGTGAAAATATTTTATTTCAACATACATGTTTTAAATAATTAAAGAATATAAAAATAATTGTTTTGATGCAAAATATTGAAAAAGTATATTCCACATATAAAGAAAGGCATTTATACAAGTTTTGCATTGTGAGATGAGTGAGTGACAGAAGTAAGCCGCGCCTCCTCACCCCCCGGTGTGTGTGTGTGTGCGCGCAGGTGCGCGAGTACGAGGAGGAGATCCACTCGCTGAAGGAGCGGCTGCTGATGTCGCACCGGAAGCTGGAGGAGTACGAGCGCCGGCTGCAGTCGCAGGAGCATCAGACCAGTAAGATCCTGCTGCAGTACCAGAGCCGGCTGGACGACAGCGAGAGGAGGCTCCGGCAGCAGCAGGTGCAGAAGGACTCGCAGATCAAGGGCATCATCAACAGGTCAGACCGCACACACACACACACGCCTCACTGACGCAGCAGAGCATCCTGGGAATGTGTGTGTGTGTGTGTGTGTGTTACAGGCTGATGGCGGTAGAGGATGAGCTGAGAGGGAGTGGAATGCCTGACCTCAAAACCAGATTGTTCACAGAACAGGTTTGTCACACACACTGTAACCTTCATGTCTCTCCACGAGTGTGTGTGTGTGTGTGTGTGTGTGTGTGTGTGTGTGTGTGAGCTCAGGGCTGTGAGGTATGAACCATGACTGATCATGAAGGCAGTGTATCTGTGAATCTGTTTTCTAATATCAGTTTGAGTCTTTAGTTTTGAACTCAAGTGATTCGTAATGTTACACTGATCCGTTCATTTGATATGAATCCATAAAGATCCAAATAAAAAGAGAAAATAATCAAATGTGATTATAAATAACAAAATACAAATAATTTTTATTTGTAAGATCTCACTCGATATCACCACATGATTGATAAATATTTTAACAATTTTATCACTGAAATCCCGCTCAAGTCTTGTTCAGCCAAGAACGACAACTGTGAATAAAAACTATAGTGAAAACTATAACAATTACAGTGATAACAATAACTATAGTGATAATAACTATACCATTAACCCTCTGGGGTCTGAGGTGTTTTCGGGGTCCTTGAGATGTTTTGGCATGCTCTGACATTTGTGCATTTTTCAGTTGCTTATAAACATATTAATGGCACAGGTGAAATTACACTCTATATAGCACACACAGGGCTACCATTATATGTGAGCAACATGTATGTACATGTTTGTATTTTTGAGAGAATATTGTTTATGCGTGGTTATTGAAAAAACTAAAAAATAAATTTTCTAATATATGGCCACAAATAACATACTAAATATCTGTCCACAAGACTTTTGACTAGTGGATGTTGTCGCCTAGAGTATTTGCTTCAAATTGATCTGAAAATCATTCTGGCTAATCATTCACATAAAACAATAGATTGTTTTAAATTGTGAAAAACATTTTTTTGTTTGCAAAGGCAATATGCGGATGGGCGGATCGGCCCAACCCCCTCATGAATAATTAGGCAGTTCTCACCTGAGCAGACTGCATACTAATGAGCCTTTCATTCAGGGGTGTCACACAAGAAAGAATGCAAGGACAATATATATATATAAATAAATAAATATTTATATACACACACACACACACACACACACACACATATATATATATATATATATATATGTGTGTGTGTGTGTGTGTGTGTGTGTGTGTGTGTATATAAATATTTATTTATTTATATATATATATATATTGTCCTTGCATTCTTTCTTGTGTGACACCCCTGAATGAAAGGCTCATTATATATATATATATATATATATATATATATAATATATATATATATATTGTTTGTATATATATATATATATATATATGTATATGTATATATATATATATATATATATATATATATATATATATATATATATACATACATATATATATATATATATATATATATATATATATATATATATATATATATATATATACATATACATATATATATATATATATATATACAAACAATCAAAATATAAATGAAAGCCAAAAGCACATTTTTAGTCACACATTTTAGCCATCCACATACCATTTTTAGCCATCCACCGCGGTAAAAATAAACCAGTCGCATTTCAAAGTCGTACGCGAAATGACCGCCAGGTGGCGCAAAGGGACATTTAGCAAAACGTAAGTGGGGCTAATGTCTATTAACAGTAGCCTAAGGATGAAATACTACAAGTTATGGTAATTTCCAAATAAGCCTACAACAAATTGTTGGTCATACAGATAAGATATAATCTTTTAAAACTGTAAAAGGTTAAAGTAGGCCTACACTCACAGGCTAAAGACAAAACGTTTTCTCGCTCATGTGAGAATCAAACGTTTGGTTATTTCTCAGTAACAAAATTCATAGCCGAGCGGTAGAACTGATGGTTCATCATCAAGATGACACAGGTTCAAATCCCGCACAAACATGGTCTGCTGTATATTTTATATTTATTATTGCAGAGAGATTTGTCTAGCTCTAAAACTCTGTTACACCATACAGTTTTGTTTTATATAGGCTATATATATTTTTTTATTTATTTATTCCAGGCTCTCACGCCACCCCCCCGATTTCTCACGCTGAAGTGTCAACCCGGTCGGTCAAATTCCTGAAAGATATAGTTTATCTATAGATCTACCTGTTGAGCCACTCGTGATCGACTAGTTATACCGTAAATTAGTTAAAATATCCCGTAATCTATTTAGAGCGAGCGTGCATGCGAGACAGATATTGTGCTCCAAACCGTGCGCGCGCATGGCAGAGAGGTCTGTTCCCTACAACCTAGAGTTTTTAAAAACATGGTTTTAAGTAAAGTGTGATTTGCCAGGGGGGACTGGGATTTCCTTCTGGTCTAAACATCCCTACTTCTGCTGAATTATTTTAATCCCCACACCCCTCCCTCCACAGCTAATCAATGCTATAGGCTACTTCACCAATATCAAATATATAAAATAGAGATATGCAACAGGCACGTTTAAACGAAAAACAATAAAATCAAAACCAGCGTTTCAGTTGTTCATTAGTTCCAGTGGCCTTAATGCATGCACGGCTTTTCAAAATTTCACAAAGCGTGTTGAGATTATTTTGAATGAAATATTGAAGTTTATAATTAAGTGTTTTGGCACACCACGCCGAGTGACCCTATGCATTTTTCTAAAGTCGGGTTTTATTCTGGCATCGTGAGTTAGTGTTCGACAAACGCGGCGGCGCGTTCATTTAGATTAATTTATTTATCTCATTATTACAGCTAAAATAACTTAATAGGCGACTCCGTAATTTTTTGGTCATACAGATAAGAGTAGAGTAGCTTACATCGTTCAAAACTGTAAACTTGTATTCATATTAGGCTAACGACAAAAACAGTATATCTGTCCTCTCTGTCTCCGGGAACTGCGCGTCACAAAAATGAACCGAAAGCCACTTCAGCTCAGTCACGATAAGAAATCGGCTATGTCTAAAGCCTTTAAATGTCTAAATATTTAGGCTAATAAATGTTATCTGATTATGTAGGCTAATCCATATGAAAACGAGAGGTACAGAGGATCTACTCAAACATGCGCTTCCCAATGAGAAAATGACAAGACATGGGTGAAAATCTCGCTCTAATTAAATGTAGGCTAAATCGCCCTGAATTAAAATGTAAAAACATAATAATGTATTTGTCGAAATGTTGCGATATTGTTTCATTTAAGTTCATAATTATTCTATAAATGTTATTTAATTTAGCAGCATTACCACGAAGCACCGTGTTTCGATATTTATTTGAATAATACAAAATAAAATAAAAACTTAATTCACAAATTGCATGCCTGGTTGTAAGGATCCAAAGATCCCTGTAGACTTTAATATTAAGTGACAACAAATTCACAAGCGTTTTTTCAGATTATATTTAGTTTTGCTTGGAAAAAGCTGCCCCAAACCAGTTTTATTTCATCAATTATTGAAATAATGAAATATTTAGTAATAAACTTTTATGACAGAAATATCACTAGGCTACATGTAACTTAAATCATTTAATTCCTTCATTATCAACACTGTCTAGAATGGCGATTTAAGTGTGAATTGCGACTTCTCTTTGTGTTAAGTCAGCCTCAGACTCCGATAGCCTGTGGGGGGTTGGAGGGACAGTTGCTGGACAAAGGTGTTAATGTTCCTCTTTCATATGGAGAGTGTCGGATAGCCAGCCTGATGAGCAGGCAAAATTATTGTAAGGATAAATCTGTGTCCAAATGTAGGCCCCATATCTTATTAAATTATAAATATTGTAGTTTATTTATTGTAGCCTATTTAAAGTTTTTTTTTCACACAAAATTTCAATTGAAGTTATTGTAAGGTGAATTCAACAAGGCATGCTGTGTCTTTGAAGCAACAATTAAAGGTTAAATAATTTTTTCGTGATTTGTATGGCTGACACGCAGCGACATATACAGTATTATGATGTGTTTTTACCCTGAAATGATTAATTTCGAGAGAGAGACCCGCGCGCGCAGCGAGGGAGACTAAATAAACTTGTTAAAAAGAGATCCAGCGCGAGAGAGGCAAAGAGAAACGCATGTTTTTAATTTAATTATGTTTCTTTGGACAATTTTCGTTTTGTAGGCCTACTGTTTTAATTGTTTAATTTAGCTGTAATTTCTTTGGCAATACAAATTTAAAATGTCGCAAGAATAAGATTAGCCTAGTGTTTCTTATTTTGCATCGCAAAAGAAATAAACTCTAAACAAGATGCAACCCTGTTTTAAATTAAACAATTTAAACCTTGAAATGTTCGAACTTGGTTTCAAACTTAAGTAATTTTAGTGTTCTTTTACATTACACAATAATTTAGCAGACTAAAGACGAGCTTCTTCATTTTCATTTTCTGATCGGCTGACAATCTTCATCAGTTTTTGTCGTTTGTGCAGCGGCTGCGGTTCTACAGGAATGTAGCAAATTTATGTTGTAATGATAATCAAACAAAACTCTTGACTTTAAATAAGTAAACAGATATAAACAGTTACCTATTTAAGCATCAAGGTGGGAAAATATAAACGTAGGACAACATCGGTTAACAACATGTATGCTACATTGAGATTCGATCTCGGGTGGATTGAAGCTCCTCGAAGCTCGTGTCGTTGCGTTGATCACTGAGCTGTCTTCTGTACGCTGTTAAAGTTGTAAAGCCTCATTCATGTAGCCTAAATGTTTTTATTGCAATGTTTTATGTTGAAATGTTTTCATTATTTATTCAATTACATTTCAGTAGCCTAATTTCAGTATTGTGATTATGAATTATTTTAACTACGTTTCACTTGTTGAATTCTTCTGCTACCAGCTTTCAATCGCTCTGAATCAGCGCGGTGCGGCAGCAGATTACGCATTAGAGAGAATAAACCGGAATAAACGAACACTTTTCAGAGTCTATGATTGTAGCGCCTCTTAGCGGTAAAAGGCAGCAAATACACCACACATTTTACCGCCGCGGTGGAACAGCTGATGTGGGCGTTGTCATGGCTTGCCTCGACATTTGCGTTTGAATAGCGCGCGTCGTCCGTGGGCGTGTCAGATTAACGCGTAATGAAGTGTAATGAGCTGGGGGAAAAAATACTGACAGCACTCTCTTTTCATACAGATTGCATAAACTGAGAATATTTGTTTTTTATATAAATTACTTCATTTAAAAGAAGAGAATTCAAGCTTCATAAAGAAAAACCTCTCGTGCCTGTGTGACAAGTAATCGCGGAGTTACAGTTAATCTTAGGACGCGTTTCAGAATGGACTTCACTGACAGAGAGAACGCAAAACTCGCATCATGTTTGTTTTTCTTTATTTGGTGAAAAGCACAACACTTTGTTTTTATTGTGAGTATCCACAAAAAAAATAGAAACTTAACAGGATCTAATGATGTACAACACTTATATGTAAGATCAAAATTAACAGAGTAATTTGAGTCTCTTTTGCACTGATAAGGAAAAAAGTGAGCTGGTATCGCCGGCGAGACCGCCGACCCCAGAGAGTTAACTATAATAACTATAGTGATAATAATAACTATTATGATAACTATAGTGAAAATAATAACTATAACAATATCTATAGTGATAACAATAAATATATTGATAACTATTGTGATAATAATTACTAAAATAGCTATAGTGATAATAACTTTACAGATAACTATAGTGATAATAATATCTATAGTGAAAATAATAATTATACCGATAACTATAGTGATAATAATTATACCGATATCTATAGTGAAAATAATAATTATACCGATAACTATAGTGATAATAATAATTATACCGATAACTATAGTGATAATAATAATTATACCGATAACTATAGTGATAATAATAATTATACCGATAACTATAGTGATAATAACTATCCTTATAACTATAGTGATAACAATAACTTAAATAACTATAGTGATAATGATAATTATACCGATAATTTTGGGAGTAATAACTATATGGATAGATAACTATAGTGATAAAAATAACTATAATGATAACTAAAGCAATGATAATAACTATTCCGATAAATATAGTGAAAATAACTATACCGATAACTATATTGATAATATTAACTATAGTGATAACAATAACTAAAATAACTATATTGATAATAATAACTATAATGATAACTATACCAATAACTATATTGATAATATTAACTATAGTGATAACTATACCGATAACTATATTGATAATATTAACTATAGTGATAACTATACCGATAACTATATTGATAATAATAACTAAAATAACTATAGTGATAACAATAACTAAAATAACTATATTGATAATATTAACTATAGTGATAACTATACCGATAACTATATTGATAATAATAACTAAAATAACTATAGTGATAATAAAAACTAATATAACTATTGTGATAATAATAATTATACCGATAACTTTAGTGATAATAACTATACGATAACTATATTGATAATAATAACTATAGTGATAACAATAACTAAAATAACTATAGTGATAATAATAATTATACCGATAACTTAAGTGATAATAACTATACCGATAGATAACTATAGTGATAATAATAACTATAATGATAACTATAGCAATGATAATAACTATTCCGATAGATATAATGATAAATATAAAGCATGACGGATTCTGATTGTTAATGTTTATATTGTTTATCAGCTGGAAAAAAATCGCTCTGATAGTGATTCCACTGATGTCATTCCTCTGTGTCTTTATTATAGCTGTGATGTGAACTGCTATCTTAGAGTTAAAGCCATTATTAAAATTACTTTATAATCATCATTGTAGTTATGTTGTAGTTATGGCTCTTGGTGTGAATGAGGGACTGTGTCGTGTCCAGCGCTGGCCTGTGATTGGCTGACAGTGACAGCACGTGCTCAGAGGGAGGCCTGTGATTGGCTGACAGTGACAGCACGTGCTCAGAGGGAGGCCTGTGATTGGCTGATGGAGAATGACATTATATAGAGCAACTCGAACACATTTACTCTTCAGTTTCTCCTCATCGTGTCTGTCATCGTTTATTCATGTCCTTCAAACCCGCTCTTCACTCACTGATCATCAGCCTCATAATTCTATTCACATGACTGTGTTTTAATGCAATTATCTGTATGATGAATATTTAATTAATTATTCCCATTGTGATGAATTTATAATGAGTGTTTGAATTTCATTTCAGTTTTATTATCATTATATTCATATTTTGAATTGGCTTTTATTTTGATATTTTTAGTTTTCATGTTTATTTTTAGTATTTTCATTATGTGCTTTTGTCTTTTTTTTAATATATATTGCTATTTAAGTTAATTTTATTTTTGTTTTATTTTAGTTATTTATTGATTTTCAGTTCATAATTTTTGTGTTTTAACTTATGTCCAAGGTACCATTTGTAAATTTCATTTTTTTTTTGTTTTTCAACTTTTCCTATGTTTATATTTGATGTTGTTTCAGCTTTATTTGAATGAACAGAAATGTTTGTAACAGTTTTATTTGAGGATCCGCCCCTGAATCTCGGCCTCTGTTTCTCCTCAGCCGATATATGGGGCCCACTCTGGAACATGATTGGCCCGGGCAGGACTAGAGGACACGTGATTGGTTGAACCTCAACCCAGGAGTGTCTGACGATTGGCTGAGAGAGAAGAGAGGCGGAGCCTGAGCAGGTCGACCGACTCTACAGTCTTTCTTTCTCTCCTTCTCTCTCTCTCTCTCTCAAACACACGCTGAGAGAATATATATATATATGTATATAGGTGATATATAAATATATATTTCTCAGATGTGCCTCTCTCTCTCTCTTGCTGTCTTTGTCTTTTTTGAGCCAAATGGACGACAATCAGCATCTCGAGGCCGAAACAATCACACCGATAGCACAAAGAAAATCATCGCAGACGGAGAGAGAGAGACAGCACTCGTTCTCTTCCCATCATCTCTCTCTCTCTACTGCAGGAGTGTGTTTGTGTACATGAGTGCGTGTGTGTGTGTGTTTGATCAGTTGCAGCCTCAACTTCCTAATAATGACTCTTGTTTTTTCAAATGATGTATTGAGGGGCTTGATTCTTTCTGAGCCAATCAGACGCTGCCGTGCCGCTCAGAGCCCCGCCCCTTCCTGTCTCCTCTCCGTGCCTAAAGAGCTCACTGAGAACAACAGGGCAAGCGCAGCCTCCACGCGGGAGTCGGACACTCGCTCTATCTCATGCTCACGTGGATGTGGATCTCCGAACACGAGACGTCTGCCGTTCGTACAAGAGTTTCAGTGATTCAGATGAAATCATCATCATAACTCATCATAACTGAAGCTGTCGCTCTCAGACGCCAGTGCGCCGCTCCCGTTGCTCGTCGTGTTATTCACACGCCTTTCACCGGCTTCATTTGATCAAGTCCATCATCAGATGCACAGACTCTCAGCTCTTCACCACAATCCGTCAAAATAAAAGTTCGGTTTAACTTGAAGAAATTGTGACAGAAATTATTAAAGAATTCTAAAAAAAAAAAAAATTATATAAGAAAATATTACTATTGTACAGCAGAATGTATTTCTCAAAGTAATAATAATAATATAAATAATTAAAAAAATATTAAAACTTTATTTTTAAGGACTATTAGACAATCTTCTGTGTTTTAATTTTTATCAGAAAGCCTGTCGTGCAGCACTTAAAACATTAAAGGAATTGCACTTTCATTTTAAAAACTTAATTAAATTGTTGATATTTTATGCCTTAATTTGATCAATACCACCGTTTTTGTACATGTATTTGTATTAAATCATAAATTTAGAAAAAATTATAGCAGAATTTGGGAAAAATAAAACATTTATTATTTCATTAAGAAAGTTGCATGAAATCACTTGATTAGACATGCTTTAAAAAAAAAAAAAAAAAACATTCAAATGGAATCCAGAAAAGTTAAAACAGAATTTGAGAAAAATTAAATAGAATTTAAGAAAAAATTAAATAGATTTCATAACCCTAACCCTAAAATGTGTTTTTTTGTAAAAGTTTTAATAGATTTTTGTTCAATTGTTTAAGTTTCATGATTTCAATTAATTAGACGTGCTTTTTAACTAATGTTTGATTTTAACATTAAAACGGAATGGAGAAAAATATAATATATTATATATTTTTAGCATGACGTGTCGTCAGAAGTTTCATATTGATGCTTCCCTACAGATGTTGCCTATTCATATTTTTCATGAAACGGTTTACTCCAGTATTGTGTGTGTGTGTGTGTGTGTGTGTGTGTGTGAGAGAGAGCATGTGTGTGTGTGTGTGTGTGTGTGTGTGAGAGAGAGCATGTGTGTGTGTGTGTGTGTGTGTGTGTGTGAGAGAGTGTGTCCTGATCATCAACGCTTCAGTCGACCGTCTGCGGCTCACTGGGTCTGAGAACAGCGATTGTGCTTCATTCACACACACACACACAAACCCGAACACACGGTCTCTTACACACACACACACACACACACTCTCACACACACTCTGACGGGCTGCTGATTTCTGTACATAGAGTCCAGATTGAAAGTTTCTCTCATTTTAAGTGGGTTGAGTTTTTCTCTTTTCTTGGTGTTTGGTGGATGATACTCATATACGCCAGTCGCTGCTGGGGCTTTAGTCACTTACTTTCGTCTTTATTTACCTTTTCTGTTGGAAGTATTACTTTGGTCTGCATTTCAGGTAATAATAGTTATGAAAAAATGATGATAATGAACAGTGTTTCTGTGCCTACAGTTCCCATACTGAGCTCTGGTTGGCTGAACACGAGCACGTGTCGCCATTGAGACGCTCTGATTGGCTGAACACGAGCACGTGTCGCCATTGAGACACTCTGATTGGCTGAACACGAGCACTTGTCGCCATTGAGACGCTCTGATTGGCTGAACACGAGCACTTGTCGCCAGTGAGACGCTCTGATTGGCTGAACACGAGCACTTGTCGCCAGTGAGACGCTCTGATTGGCTGAACACGTGCACGTGTCGCCATTGAGACGCTCTGATTGGCTGAACACGAGCACGTGTCGCCATTGAGACGCTCTGATTGGCTGAACACGACCACGTGTCGCCATTGAGACGCTCTGATTGGCTGAACACGAGCACGTGTCGCCAGTGAGACGCTCTGATTGGCTGAACACGAGCACTTGTCGCCAGTGAGACGCTCTGATTGGCTGAACACGTGCACGTGTCGCCATTGAGACGCTCTGATTGGCTGAACACGAGCACGTGTCGCCATTGAGACGCTCTGATTGGCTGAACACGACCACGTGTCGCCATTGAGACGCTCTGATTGGCTGAACACGAGCACGTGTCGCCAGTGAGACGCTCTGATTGGCTGAACACGAGCACGCGTGTGTGTACACAGCCATGGTGTGTGTACAGGGGTCAGTTATGCTACGACAGATCGTGATCGTGTATCTTTTCCCATCGTGTAGCACTAGTTCTTACTGCTATGAGTTCATGACGAACGGGAACCACCCGCTAATTTAGCCATAGACACGGACAAGCCATAGCATTGACCTCTGACCCCTGACCCCTGACCTGATTCAGGAGCGTAGGATGTATATATTTATATATTTACTCATGGAAATATTCTCGAATGCGGGAGAGATTTGTTGATTCTAGAGTGCAGCATCTCTAAATATGGAGTGATGTTTTGAATGTTCATATTATGATTATTATTATAAAGATATTATTATATTCAAATATGATTATTATTGTAATTATGAATTTCATTTTATTGACAATGATTGATAAACAGAAATGTCTTTCTTTTTGTGAATATGGAGAAGTTTACATTTTTCTGGGGAAATATTACAAAACTTTAAATATTTCAACAAACAAATAAATAAATATATACATGCTTAACAAAATATGTGTTTTTATTTGATGGATCTGTTTATTTTAGGGCCTGAATGTGTTTGAGTTTATTAATACACTGAAAGCTTCATCACGTTACACTAAAATAATATTTAATAAAAGAACATTGGAGGTTTGGGGAATGTGCAGAACTTTGTAAATGTGTCAGTATTATTTGTAAGAATAAATGTGTTATAAAAAATTATAACAATAGAATTTCTGAAAAATAAAACTTTTCATTATTAATGTAAAAATTAATACATTATTTCATTGTTGAGAAAGTTGTATGACTTTGCTTGATTAGACATGCTTTTTGATTATAAAAATGTAATCGAACCATTAAAATGGAATCTAGAAAAGTTAAAACCGTAAACAGAAAATTTGCTTTTTGTGAAACTTTTAATGTTTGTTTCATGATTTCAAAAAAATTAGATGTGCTTTTTAAGTAATGTTTATTTTAACATTAAAATGGAATACAAAAATATTTAAATGAAAACTAAATTTAGGAAAAAAATTCAACGTATTTAAACTAAAATGTATTTTTTGTTAAACGTTTAATGTGTTTTTGTTCAATTGTATGCTTCATCACTTTAAAGGTGGTTTTTGATTTCTAACATTTAAATTACCCCTTAAAATGGGATTTAAAACATATTTAATTTAATACAATTTACAGCTTTATAAAGTATTGTATGTAGTTAAACAACATTAAACGTGTTGTACTTCTGCCCCACAGCCTTGTTGTCATGCCTGTAAAACACTAAACATAGTGAGTAAGGCTAGCTAATTTGCATATAAAATGCATTCTTGCATTGCATTCTTTATTCATCATTTTGTAGTAGAGATAAAAAAAAAATGTTTTACAGAAAAGGTACATCACCACCCTGCTCCGACCAAAGTCCGCCATATTGGAACGGTCAAAGACGGTCCGTGAACATGTAAGAGCAAGTTGACTGTGTCTGCTAGTGCTACCATAGTTTGACGCATGAATAACTATATATGAAATAGACTTCAGCAGATGATTTTACCAAACTAACACATTACAAGACCAGCGTCAGCTAACATGACATTGAAAAGATACCATAAAGTAAAAACATGTAATATTGAGTTAATACATATAAAAATCAACACATTCTCACCTATGAAAGGTTATCCCGTTTCATTTCTTCTTCGGAATTTAAATCTCATCGGTTACGCAACCAGAATCTGGGCAATGTTGTGGCATCATTGATGTTACTGTGAGTGACGACATCACTGACCGTTGCAAGATGGCGGACGCGTCGACGTGTCTGGAGCTAGAGCGTCAAATGTGCCATACGTCAATATAACTATGTACAGTAATACAGAATTGCTAAAATTACACCAACATCGATTAATATATTTAATATTAAAAAAACTATTGAAATTATTACAGGAATATACATAAGATAGACTCTTCTTTTAACCAAATTAGTTCCCCGTGAGGGGGTGCACCGTTCCTGGAGGTACTGCAATACCAGGTCGATGCGTGGAGTGGACGGAGCAAGCCCCTATTCCATCTCCCTGATCCAAAAATCAATTTAATATATGGTCCCCGGGTAGGGGACGTATCAGATATTAAACTGATAAGAACAGATACTACACTTGATCTTAGCCAAAAGGCCGAGAAGCGATACTGAGAATGGGTTCGAGCTAACCGACTGACTCAGCGCGATACACACCTCAATGACGGTCACTCGGTCTGAGATCAGGAGAAACTCTTCAAACTACAAACACACACTCGAGAAATCATGTCCCGCTCGGAGACTGAGAGAAACGCGGAGATTCTCACAAATAACAAGATGAAAACCTCCTCAAAACATGCGGATTCAACCGTTAACCCTGAGTTTACCATCGGCCAATCAAACACGAGCACAGAGTCCATCGGCCAATCAAACACGAGGACAATAAACGACTGCTTTATCTCCGTTATTAGTCTCTGTTAATCTCGAGAAATTCACTATTTATCATGAAATAGTTAAGTGAAATCTCTCAGGGTGAATTCAGACAACAAATTCTGAAAATAACACCGAAGAAAACGATGTTTTTTGCACACTTTCATTCGCTTGAATGCGGTACTGCACGTTCAACGTCACTCACTGAGGCGTTTAATTCCTGACCGTTTCTGACGAGTCGATGAAACTCTTAAAACACAACAAAATAGCAATCTATATTTTTTTACAGAAACTGCAAACATGTGCCATAATGCTACGGATAAGTTTCAAAATCACTTCAAACTCATTAACTTAAGGATGGGAAACAATAAAAAGACACTCAACATTAAGATTGACGTAAGTAGGCCTATAAAATTACAGAAAAATCACCTCACAGCTTCGTAATGACCGCTAAAAACCACCAAAATGTATTACACGGTTTTTTTTCACTTAACAGTGACATCTTAAAGACCCATAATTCCGTGCTGTGTAAAATTTTTAATAGCCTACTTTTGTGTTACAGTCCCAAACCCTTCCAGAATCCTCAGCAAGCTGTCTATCTGATGCAGTGAAATATGGTTGTAAGTGAATGGGAGGCAACATTTTATTCCAAATTAAATACCTTCAATACAAGCTTTCCCCAATCAATAATAATAATAAACCTGGTGTGTCCTCCATGATTCCTATTCTTTCCGACAGCAAAGCACTCGAACGCGACATCAGAAGTGGGAAGTAGGAAATGTCCGATGTCACGTGAGGGCAGCACATACTGTAATGTGATTGGCTGAGCAGCAGGAGGCGCCAATGTGAAGCTCCAGAAAACACGAGGAACCTGACGACAGATCAGACGGACACGTGACTGGAAACGTCCAATCATTCAGACTCAGATTAATCTCATGATCTGAACATGAATGATGAGGGACTGCACGAGTGTGATCTCTTATCTTACGTGAATTATGAATGAGATTTGCACATATAAATGAATATTTTTACAGCATATGATATGATCGTTGGATATGTATGATGAATAAAGCACTGCATCAAACAAATAGTTTTGAGATAACTTTAATGCTTTTGGCAATGATTTCTTACAGAAATTGCTAAACTGATTCATTTTCAGTGAATAATAATAATAATAAAAAAATCCAGGAAATTAAAAAGTAAATTGATAATTTAAAACAAACTAAAAATTTGAACAGTAAAATAGTAAATAGAAATATTTAAACTGACGCACTTCTCAAATTCTAGTACATTTCCAATAGCGTCTTTAGAACACAATAAAAAATTACAATCAAACCCCTGATATTTCTAAAAAGAGATCAGCATATTAATATTTGCAATAAAACAAATTACACAAAGAGATAAAAACGGACAGAATCTTGAACAAATAATTTGAAACGATTATGTATGGTAATAAACAGCAGTGCATGAGGATACAATATTGCTCTGAGTTAATTGCATATATATATATATATATATATATATGCGTAAATGCATAAATATGGGATTTTTTTACCGTCTGCATCAACAATATCAACATTCATAAAACACATGCAACCGTTCCAGACATTCACGCAAACCTGAGATGCAGCGCTTTCATTATCTTTAAATAAATGCTATAATTCCTCTAGGATTTACTGAACATGAATGACCCTAATTAACCTGAGATCTTCTCGTTAAAGCCGGTGACGTCATCACTCATGCACATGCGCTCATGCAGAACCTGGTGCCGAAACCCCAGCAGAACGTTTCAGAAGAGTTGCAGCTCATCCTCATCTCACACACGTCAGCAGCACATCCACAGGGCAGGTTAATCACAGACATCGGAGACGCCACGAGTTCTGCAGACGAGAGATTGTGAAACGAGAAAATATGGTTTTCTTTCATGTGAAAACATTCTTTCATCACTTTAATTGTTTTGAGAAATTGATACAAATCAACCATTTGAGTGCATTATGAGTCCATTAAAGTGAGAAAAAATTATTTTAGCATGAGATTTAATAGTTTTTTTTAGCGTTTTCGTTTAAATTTAATAGTTAGTTTTAAAAAAAAAAATCTTCTAAATGTCTATATAGTTTTATTTTAAAAAATCTGATTTAGCTCAAATTATTTAATAACATCTAAGTTTTTTATATTTTATTTTAGTAAAAAAAAAAATCTAAAGCAACAAAAAATGTTTTAGTTTTAGTTTGTCAATTGTAATAACTCATAATCTCAGTTAATTTTGATAATTTTCTCCAAAAACGAGACTTCATAAGTAATTTGGCATCTCCAGTACATGTTTCTTGATTTAAAGGAGGAGTGCACTTCAGAATTAAAATCTCCTGATAATCTACTCGTCATCCAAGATGTTCATCTCTTTCTTCAGTCGAAAAGAAATGAAGGTTTTTGAGGAAAACAGTTTCAGTGCAGCTTCAAAGTCTCGACACGATCCAGCCGAGGAATAAGAGTCTGATCTAGACAAACCAGCGGACATTTATAACAAAATACACATTTATATACTTTTAAACCACTAATGCTGGTCTTGCTCGAGCTGTGGTGCGACACACATTACGTCATCAGGGTGAAAGGATATAAATGTGTATTTTGTTATAAATGTCGGCTGGTTTGTCTAGATGAGACTCTTATTCCTCGGCTGGATCGTGTCGAGACTTTGAAGCTGCACTGAAACTCACATCTGGACCTTCGACCCGTTGGACCCCATTGAAGACACTATATGGAGAAACCCTGGAATGTCTTCCTCAAAAACCTCAAATTCTTTTCAACTGAAGAAAAAAAACATTGGATGTCTTGGATGACGTGGGGGAGAGTAAATTATCAGAAATTTTTTAATTCTGAAGTGAACTCCTCCTATAACCCTCTGGTGCTCCTCGCGTGTTAGTCAAAAATGGTCAAAATGAAGTGTAAAAAGCTTTAAAAAGTGACCTTAAAAAAGTTTTTTACATTTGTTGTTATGAAAAATGTGCAAAAATACTATTTCACATTTTTATATGAAATGTATATTTTCAAAAACATGTTTTACTCTAAAACTTTGAGAAAATCAAAGCCATAAATCTAAACAAGCTGTGTTAAAAATTAGCTTTTAGTAAGAGTTTGTTTGGCCGCAGTACCAAACGCTTCCACTAGATGAGATTCGTCTCCCATTCATGATTTTTGCGTTGATTTTGTGTGTGTGTGTGTGTTCACACACATTCCGAATTTCCGATGAAGAAAACAAAAATCTAGAAAAAACCAATGTAAAATTTTTCGGACAAAATTGACCGAAGAGCGCCAGAGGGAATGTTCAGATATTTGTGCTGGAAAAGAGAGAAACCCTGCGGATGAAGATCACAGGGCATTCACACGGGGAGCTTCATGCATCTTATGCACTGTGGATATGTTGGGTTAGTAGCACCTGGAACAGGCTCAGATCAGCTTCATGGTAAACCGGCCCGTTTCCACGGTGGTCCGACCGGTTCCGTTGGCCGACGCGGAGCTGCGCGGGACGAAGTCGATGGTCGCCGTGTGTTTGATCTGCCCTTTGCTCTGACTCCAGAAGAACATGAACACGAAGCACACGGCGACGGAGCTCAGGAACGACAGGAACCCCATAGTCACCGCGATCACTAGCGTCTTCACGTCGAACGGGAATGGCTGCGACCCGTTAACCGGCGCTTGTCCCGACGTGAAGCTCCAGCCTTCCAGAAAGAACGGCCCTGAACGGTTTCGAGTGGACGCCGGAAACCCGCGCACACGCAGGCTAACGGAGACGCTATCGTTCCCCGCGGCATTCGAAGCGATGCACAGGTAGTATCCGCTATCCTGCACCTGCGCGTAACGCACCTCAAGCGTCCCGTTGGGAAGCACACGGACCCTCCCCGAACCGGTGAGAGCGGAGCGCTTCGGGTTCATCCAGGTGATCACCGGCGCCGGGTCTCCGTCCGCCACGCAGAAGAACAAAACCGTGTGGCCTTCGTCCGTACGAACGTCTTGCGGCTTACGGGTCAGAATGCGAGCTTGCCGGCACGTGAACAACCGGGGAAGCTCGACCTCGGAGAAGTCGTGGAGCATCCGGCCTTGCACCTGCACAGGTGAGCCACAGGTGGGCGAACGCCCGAAGCTAATCCGCGAGCGTCGGCGCATCACCCAGAGAAGTCGGCAATCGCACGCTAACGGGTTCCCGTCCAACCGGAGCACTTCTAAAGTCCCGACCGAGTGGAACGCCGACGACTCCAGCGTCGCTAATCGGTTCCCAGACACGTTTAGGAGCCGGAAGCCCGCTAGGTTACGGAAAGCGCCCGGTTCGATACGCAACAATCCGGCGCCGACTAAATGCAGCTCTTGAAGGCGTAGCAAATCCCCGAGGAGATTTGGAAGAATAATAGTGATTGGATTGTAGGATAAATCCAGGTATCGCAGGTACACGAGGTGGTGAAGCGGGGAATACGGCACGGCACTCAGGTTGCAGTGGCTAAGCGTTAGCGAGGAAAGATTAAGTCCGATTAGGCTGTTAGCGGCTAGCGAGTCTAACCACGGGCAGCGGGATACGTGTAGCTCCCGTAGGTGGATTAGCGTACGGAAGGAGTGATTGGGAAGCGAGGTGAGTCCGAGTCTGCAGAGACGGAGCTGAAGGAGACCGGTTAGCGGCGACAACGCCTCGACCGGCACCGACGTTAAGTTGCACCGGTCCAGATTCAGCTCCTGGAGATTAGCCAGGCCACCGAAGGCCCGGTTCGAGATAAACACCAGGTCGTTCTCGCTAGCCTCAAGTTTCTGTAGCGACGGCATCTCTCGGAACATATCGTCGAGAAACACTAAAATCTCGTTCTCGCTAATGTCTAGAAACTGAACGTTGGGAAGGCCGGAAAACGCTCCGACTGGGATGATCTTGAGCCGGTTGCGAGCAAGTCTCAGCTTGAGGAGGTCCTGCAAGCCGGCGAAGGCTTCGGCCTCGATCGCCGTTAGCATGTTCTCGCTGAGATCGAGCTCGCGTAGCAGCGTGAGCCCGGAGAACTGGCGCCGCGTCAGCGTCCTCAGCTGGTTCCCGGACAGGTTGAGCGTCTCGGTGTCGTCGGGAAGGCCGTCGGGAACAGACGCTAGTTGTCTGGATGAGCAGTTCACGATGGGGAGCTTCGGGACACAGTCGCAGCGCTGGGAACACGGGGCTGATAAAGCCACGCCCACTACCCACTGGAGCACCACCCACCAGTGCAGCCTCCTCCAATCAGCAGCCACACACATCTGGAGACCCGCCTACAGGGGAACACAGAGCCAGACATCAGAGCAACGTTTGCATGACAGAAGATGCTAATAGAAGACCTAAACATCGCACAAGTGCACCACTACTCTACTAACAAATTACACAAAAACAA
>NW_026606705.1:1660000-1702500 GCF_029890125.1 Rhinichthys klamathensis goyatoka | reverse complement strand
GTCGGCCATCGCTGAAAGTAGAGCTGGAAGACTTCCATTCCCTCCCCAGGGTGAGTTGTCCCTGAAGAGGAATGCACAAGTCGTAGAAGAGAAGAGATTCTTCCTGCCTGAGGTCCTGGTTTCTCGCTACTTCATTGCCGGTCTCAACTCTCCACCTCCTCTGTCTGAACGGGAGTCGCTTACTCTTCGCCCATTTCGAGCAGTGGTGGATTGCTTGTCTCGGAGAGAGTCAATGGGTTCCTCAAGGTTTTCGTCTGCCTGTCTTCCTGTCATCCCGGAGGGTCGTATGATTGGCGTCGTGACGCTGGGAGACCAGAGTCCCCTTGTTTCGACTCCAGAGGCATCTTCCACACCCGCTGACCTCCGTGGTAAACGAGGGAGACGGGTTTCTTGGGATTCCCCCTCGGAGTCATCGTCATCTGAGCTCACCCAACCAGAGGTGGTCTTCTCTGTTCCTGTTTCGTCCCCCATTGAGCCCGGCCAGCCGATCGCGAGCCCCGCTGTGACCATTGCCCCGCGGCCAAAGAGAAAGAGGAGAAGGAAGGGAGCTTCCTGTTTCCCATCGCCATCTCCTGACTCTGCAGCCGCGAGCGCGGTTCCTGAGCTTGCAACAGTAAGCGCTGTCCCTGAGTCTGCAGCTGAAAGCGCTGTTCCTGAAGCTGCAGGAGGTTAGGGTTAGGGTGAGGTTAGAAGTAGGTCTATCTATCAGGACAGGGGTCCTGTCATGAATTATGTGGCTGTTGTTCCTTTTTTTGGCCATGTGAGGTCCTCAGTGTTCTTTTGTTGTTGTTTTATGCCTGCCACATGTTCTCATTATTGATTAATTAGTTTCACCTGAACCTTGTTAAGTTGCATTTTTAAAACCCCTGTTGTCTTGAGTTCTTTGCTCAGTCTTGAGTTGACTATACCTTTCCGGGAGTTATTTTTCCAGTGTATTTTTGTTTGTTACCGACCTGTTCATGCCTGTTTTTTGGATTATAAGGTTGCCTCCTGTTTTTGGATTATTCAATGATTTTGACTAAGATAGTGGACTCTGATTTTTGCCTGGATTGTACTTTTTGTTTTTGCCATTGCCTCTGCATTTTGAGTCTAATACACCACATTGTGGCACTGAAGTAGTGCTTTGCCCTGCTACGCAGGAGACCTGGGTTCGATTCCCAGTCGGACATAACAGCAACTCCCGTTCAGAACCTCAGGCAGGCTGAACTGGAGCGGGTGGAACTGGAGGCACAGAAGGAGCTGGGGCTGGGGCTGGAGGTGGAGAAGGACGATTAACTAAGGTGGTCAGAGTCTGGTGGATGTCATGGAGAAGTTGTTCATGGCGGCTAAAGGCACTCTCATGAGTCCGCAGTCGCTGCTCATGGTGAAGTACTGTAGCATCATGACTGACCACCGCTGCATACATCTGTTCCAATGATGGAAGACCGGGAGAAGGTCTCTGCTGCGTCTCTGCTGAGTCTTCTTCCATGGCTCAGTCTTGCTGTTCTGTCCGACTGGGAATCGAACCCGGGTCTCCTGCGTAGCAGGGCAAAGCACTACCTCAGTGCCACAATGTGGTGTATTAGACTCAAAATGCAGAGGCAGAGACAAGAACTCAGTTCAAGGGCTTTACTTGAAAAGCAGGGCAAAAGAATCCAACAAGGAATGGCAAAAACAAAAAGTATAATCCAGGCAAAGGTCAGAGTCCACTATTTTAGTCAAAATCATTGAATAATCCAAAAACAGGAGGCAACCTCATAATCCAAAAAACAGGCATGAACAGGTCGGTAACAAACAAAAATACACTGGAAAAATAACTCCCGGAAAGGTATAGTCAACTCAAGACTGAGCAAAGAACTCAAGACAACAGGGGTTTTAAATAGGCAACTTAACAAGGTTCAGGTGAAACTAATTAATCAATAATGAGAACACGTGGCAGGCATAAAACAACAGCAAAAGAACACTGAGGACCTCACATGGCCAAAAAAAGGAACAACAGCCACATAATTCATGACAGGACCCAATTATTCTAATCTCTACGGTAATAGCGACTCATCTGGATTTGCCTCAGTTCTCCAGTCGCTCATAATAACAAGTCGTCTCGCAACACATCAATGTTGTTTTTAATTCAATGAAACTAAATAACAATACGGAGATTAAAGTAAAGTTGTAGTAGAAATTACATCCAAACGGTAGGCTATATTTCGGGAGCCGAAAAGGGAAGAAGAGAAAGTAAGCTTAGTGTAAATATGTTCTGACTGCTGGAATTAAAGTGAAAATCTAAGCAGTCTGTAGCCATGCATTTTTTATTTTTCCTATATTATTTGTATTTTATTTTATTTATTTGTGTTTTGTGGATGTATAGGCTATCTAATTAGATTATTTTGTAAGCTTACTCGCACTTGCATATATTTGCTTATAATAATAGTAAGCGAGCATTAACATTAAAAAATGAATTAAACAACAAACAAATATCAGGGATTAAATAAACAAACCGATTTACTGGGTAAAATTAGCACAACATGTGTTCAGGCATATTCACCCAGCCCTTGGGCTAAAACAACCCAAATCGGGTTGTCCTGAAACAAGTGTTATATTATTTCACATGTACAGTGTTAAATTAACACTCCTCGGTGTACATGTAGGTCCAACTACAGGGTGTTCAAAATTAACACTGAAGTTAATGAGATAATTAAGTGTTTAATTAAGTGATGATTGGCCATTAGTGGTGACACCTAATGTTAATAAGAAGAATCATTGAAGGAAAGAGAAAAAAGAAAAAAAAGAACAGACGGAAATGTTTTATGGAATTTTTGAGATGGTCCTCACTGCAGAACACGAAATCCAGGGGGAGGAGTTAGATTCAGATCCAACTCCTCCCACCTTACATATACCTAAACCTACCCATCTCCGCCCCCTGATCCCTAACCCCACCCCTAATCCTACCCATCTCCGCCCCTTGATCCCTAACCCCACCCCTAATCCTACCCATCTCCGCCCCCTGATCCCTAACCCCACCCCTAATCCTACCCATCACCACCCCTTAGATCTGGATCCAACTCCGCCCCCTGGATCTCGTGTACTGCAATGAGGTGCTACTGGAATTTTTCGTTTCGAGTCGCCATTATGGTGATCAGTGTTTGCTTTAGATGATCAGTGTTTGAATGTTTTACACTTAAACTCTACATATGAGTCATTTTACAAATTGTCATTTTATGTGCTTTCTTGTCAAGTTGCTATGATAGTTTTTACATCAGTCCATTGTGTGTGTGTGTGTGTGTGTGTGTGTGTGTGTGTGTGTGTTTTACAATAACACACATGACATGTGCAGCGTCAGTAACACACCCGTCAGCATCAGCTCTGCTGTCTCAGAGTTACACACCCTCCTGCGGGTGTCAAACGTCTGAACATCACACACACACACACAAGCACAAGCACTTTGTGATTTTATCTGTGAAAGGTGCTATATACATAAAGCTTACTTACTTACTTACACACACACACACACACACACACTTGAATAGTTCCAGAGGTCTGATCCCTGAACTCACCAGAACTCAAACATCAGGCGATGAGAAACACACACTGATAATGGAGTTCACATGACAGACAGAATCAGACAGAGTCGTGCTGGAGACGAGAGAACACAAACAGAAGCGGAGTGTGTGTGTATGTGTGTGTGTGTGTGTATGTGTGTGGAGATAATGATGTGACTTCCTCTTTCAGAAGCTGTTAAAGTGAGGGCAGAAAGTGTGTGTTTATCTCTTCTCTCTCAGACGCTGGTAAGATCCTGCATCTCGTTTACTATATCTATATAGTATATCTATATCTATATCTATATCTATATCTATATCTATATCTATAGCGCTTCATAAAACACTGTGTTTACTGTACAAACATCTGGTAAAAAAAAAAGTTTGTTTTTACATACATTCTAAATCATAAACATCACCATAGCAAACAGGGAACATTCTCTCCCCGTTCATTCAGTTATCTGCTCTTTCATAATGTTCTCAAAACGTTAGAACAAAAACATTATTATGAGCGTTTTCTCTGAAATGTTTTATTTGGATGTTCGACGAATGTTTTTTAAATGTTACTTGTTCCAGAACGTTCAGATTCAAAAGTAACGTTCCATAATGATTGAAGAACGATACGATGGAGTGTTCCCTTAGCGTTCACATAACCCAGAGAAACGTTTAGAAAGCTGGATGTTATGAAGAGTGTGTGTGTGTACTTACAGTACTGGGAATATGAGGGAATACAGGTCCAGGATTATTAGTTATTACACAGTTATTACTATTGATAAAATAAGTACAAGTTCATAAATGCAGAACAGGACAGTAGAATAAAGTGCTGCCCGTTCAGAGAACATTCAGAAATAATGTTTTCATAACTTAATGAAAACATTTTTTTTTTTTTTTTTTTTAGCTGGGTTAAAGACATTTCTTTTTAATATCTAGTCGAGAAAACACCCCAAAAACACATCTTCGTCAATCAGATGTTTCAGAAATACGGTTTTCTGGCAAAAATACCGTAGTACAGGGTAGAAAATGATTTGGTAAAGTTGTAACTGGAGAATGTTTTACAAGAAAATACCAGTTCAGTCTTTCGACTTCAAAATTTCACGTTTAATTTAATGTTATTTACTATTTCTTTATAATTAATTGTGAAATTTACTAGCAGTTTCTGAGTCTCTTATTTTTCATTTTTGAATATAATATTTAAAATGATATTAAATAAAAATAGAATATTATATACTATTTAAAGTATAATATTAATTATATATATATATGATTATTATGTATTTTTATTTAATAACTTGATTTTAATTACTGTAATTTGTTAGCAGATGCTAATAAATGACAAATGATTAACATAAAGCGTTTATGATGCAGTAACACCGGGTTATGGGTAACAGACTTCAGTTTCACAGTCAGATGACATCATAAACACAGAACTGTGTGTGTGTGTGCGTGTGTGTGTGTGTGTGTGTGCGCGTGTGCGTGTGCGTGTGTGTGTGTGCAGGTATGCTGATCATCAGGATTGTTCTGGTTCTTCTGTGTGTGACTCTGGTCTGTTCTGAGATCAGTCGTCTGACGGATCAGTGGATGGCCTGGAAATCTCAACACAATAAGAGCTACAGAAACACAGTGAGTACACACACACACACACACACACACTCTCTCTCTCTGCTCTGTTTGACCCACTGAACTGAGATCAGCAGAATGAGGTTTGTGATGTTCGACACCTGAGCTCTTCACTGACACTATAATGTCATCAATCACATTGTTTAAATCCGAGCCTCGATCGAGACACAATCACAAACACACACACACACACACACACTGCAGGACTGAGCCTCGATCGAGACACAATCAGCTCAAGTGAGCGTAAAATGATTAAATAACGGCAGCCAAGCAGGACTGTGATTGGACAACACTAATCTGACCGAGTAAACCCAAGCTGTCCTGTGTCGTGTCTAGTGCACACTATACAGTGAGTAATCATGTAGTGTGTGTCGTGTCTAGTGCACACTATACAGTGAGTAATCATGTACTGTGTGTCGTGTCTAGTGCACACTATACAGTGAGGAATCATGTAGTGTGTGTCGTGTCTAGTGCACACTATACAGTGAGGAAACATGTAGTGTGTGTCGTGTCTAGTGCACACTATACAGTGAGGAAACATGTAGTGTGTGTTGTGTCTAGTGCACACTATACAGTGAGGAAACATGTAGTGTGTGTTGTGTCTAGTGCACACTATACAGTGAGGAAACATGTAGTGTGTGTTGTGTCTAGTGCACACTATACAGTGAGGAATCATGTAGTGTGTGTTGTGTCTAGTGCACACTATACAGTGAGGAAACATGTAGTGTGTGTTGTGTCTAGTGCACACTATACAGTGAGGAAACATGTAGTGTGTGTCGTGTCTAGTGCACACTATACAGTGAGGAAACATGTAGTGTGTGTTGTGTCTAGTGCACACTATACAGTGAGGAAACATGTAGTGTGTGTTGTGTCTAGTGCACACTATACAGTGAGGAAACATGTAGTGTGTGTTGTGTCTAGTGCACACTATACAGTGAGGAATCATGTAGTGTGTGTTGTGTCTAGTGCACACTATACAGTGAGGAAACATGTAGTGTGTGTTGTGTCTAGTGCACACTATACAGTGAGGAAACATGTAGTGTGTGTCGTGTCTAGTGCACACTATACAGTGAGGAAACATGTAGTGTGTGTCGTGTCTAGTGCACACTATACAGTGAGGAAACATGTAGTGTGTGTTCTGTCTAGTGCACACTATACAGTGAGGAAACATGTAGTGTGTGTTCTGTCTAGTGCACACTATACAGTGAGGAATCATGTAGTGTGTGTTGTGTCTAGTGCACAGTATACAGTGAGGAATCATGTAGTGTGTGTTGTGTCTAGTGCACAGTATACAGTGAGGAATCATGTAGTGTGTGTTGTGTCTAGTGCACACTATACAGTGAGGAATCATGCAGTGTGTGTTCTGTCTAGTGCACACTATACAGTGAGGAAACATGTAGTGTGTGTTCTGTCTAGTGCACACTATACAGTGAGGAATCATGTAGTGTGTGTCGTGTCTAGTGCACACTATACAGTGAGGAATCATGTAGTGTGTGTTGTGTCTAGTGCACACTATACAGTGAGGAAACATGTAGTGTGTGTTCTGTCTAGTGCACACTATACAGTGAGGAAACATGTAGTGTGTGTTCTGTCTAGTGCACACTATACAGTGAGGAAACATGTAGTGTGTGTTCTGTCTAGTGCACACTATACAGTGAGGAATCATGTAGTGTGTGTTGTGTCTAGTGCACACTATACAGTGAGGAATCATGTAGTGTGTGTTGTGTCTAGTGCACACTATACAGTGAGGAAACATGTAGTGTGTGTTCTGTCTAGTGCACACTATACAGTGAGGAAACATGTAGTGTGTGTTCTGTCTAGTGCACACTATACAGTGAGGAATCATGTAGTGTGTGTTGTGTCTAGTGCACAGTATACAGTGAGGAATCATGTAGTGTGTGTTGTGTCTAGTGCACAGTATACAGTGAGGAATCATGTAGTGTGTGTTGTGTCTAGTGCACAGTATACAGTGAGGAATCGTGTAGTGTGTGTTGTGTCTAGTGCACAGTATACAGTGAGGAATCATGTAGTGTGTGTTGTGTCTAGTGCACAGTATACAGTGAGGAATCATGTAGTGTGTGTTGTGTCTAGTGCACACTATACAGTGAGGAATCATGTAGTATGTGTTCTGTCTAGTGCACACTATACAGTGAGGAAACATGTAGTGTGTGTTGTGTCTAGTGCACACTATACAGTGAGTAATCATGTAGTGTGTGTCGTGTCTAGTGCACAGTATACAGTGAGGAAACATGTAGTGTGTGTTGTGTCTAGTGCACACTATACAGTGAGTAATCATGTAGTGTGTGTCGTGTCTAGTGCACACTATACAGTGAGGAAACATGTAGTGTGTCTTCTGTCTAGTGCACACTATACAGTGAGGAATCATGTAGTGTGTGTTGTGTCTAGTGCACAGTATACAGTGAGGAATCATGTAGTGTGTGTTGTGTCTAGTGCACACTATACAGTGAGGAATCATGTAGTATGTGTTCTGTCTAGTGCACACTATACAGTGAGGAAACATGTAGTGTGTGTTGTGTCTAGTGCACACTATACAGTGAGTAATCATGTAGTGTGTGTCGTGTCTAGTGCACAGTATACAGTGAGGAAACATGTAGTGTGTGTCGTGTCTAGTGCACACTATACAGTAAGTAATCATGTAGTGTGTGTCGTGTCTAGTGCACAGTATACAGTGAGGAAACATGTAGTGTGTGTCGTGTCTAGTGCACACTATACAGTGAGGAAACATGTAGTGTGTGTTGTGTCTAGTGCACACTATACAGTGAGGAAACATGTAGTATGTGTTGTGTCTAGTGCACAGTATACAGTGAGGAATCATGTAGTGTGTGTTGTGTCTAGTGCACACTATACAGTGAGGAATCATGTAGTGTGTGTTGTGTCTAGTGCACACTATACAGTGAGGAAACATGTAGTGTGTGTCGTTTCTAGTGCACACTATACAGTGAGGAAACATGTAGTGTGTGTCGTGTCTAGTGGACAGTATACAGTGAGGAAACATGTAATGTGTGTCGTGTCTAGTGCACACTATACAGTGAGGAATAATGTAGTGTGTGTCGTGTCTAGTGCACACTATACAGTGAGGAAACATGTAGTGTGTGTCGTGTCTAGTGCACAGTATACAGTGAGGAAACATGTAGTGTGTGTTGTGTCTAGTGCACACTATACAGTGAGGAATCATGTAGTGTGTGTCTAGTGCACACAATACAGTGAGGAAACATGTAGTGTGTGTTGTGTCTAGTGCACAGTATACAGTGAGGAATCGTGTAGTGTGTGTTGTGTCTAGTGCACACTATACAGTGAGGAAACATGTAGTGTGTGTTGTCTCTAGTGCACACTATACAGTGAGGAAACATGTAGTGTGTGTTGTGTCTAGTGCACACTATACAGTGAGGAAACATGTAGTGTGTGTTGTGTCTAGTGCACACTATACAGTGAGGAAACATGTAGTGTGTGTTGTGTCTAGTGCACACTAGAATCATGTAGTGTGTGTTGTGTCTAGTGCACAGTATACAGTGAGGAAACATGTAGTGTGTGTTGTGTCTAGTGCACACTATACAGTGAGGAATCATGTAGTGTGTGTTCTGTCTAGTGCACAGTATACAGTGAGGAATCATGTAGTGTGTGTCGTGTCTAGTGCACACTATACAGTGAGGAATCATGTAGTGTGTGTTGTGTCTAGTGCACACTATACAGTGAGGAAACATGTAGTGTGTGTTGTGTCTAGTGCACACTATACAGTGAGGAATCATGTAGTGTGTGTTGTGTCTAGTGCACAGTATACAGTGAGGAAACATGTAGTGTGTGTCGAGTCTAGTGCACAGTATACAGTGAGGAAACATGTAGTGTGTGTCGTGTCTACTGCACACTATACAGTGAGGAATAATGTAGTGTGTGTCGTGTCTAGTGCACACTATACAGTGAGGAAACATGTAGTGTGTGTTGTGTCTAGTGCACAGTATACAGTGAGGAATCATGTAGTGTGTGTCGTGTCTAGTGCACACTATACAGTGAGGAAACATGTAGTGTGTGTTGTGTCTAGTGCACACTATACAGTGAGGAAACATGTAGTGTGTGTTGTGTCTAGTGCACAGTATACAGTGAGGAATCATGTAGTGTGTGTTGTGTCTAGTGCACAGTATACAGTGAGGAAACATGTAGTGTGTGTCGAGTCTAGTGCACAGTATACAGTGAGGAAACATGTAGTGTGTGTTGTGTCTAGTGCACAGTATACAGTGAGGAAACATGTAGTGTGTGTCGAGTCTAGTGCACAGTATACAGTGAGGAAACATGTAGTGTGTGTCGAGTCTAGTGCACAGTATACAGTGAGGAAACATGTAGTGTGTGTCGTGTCTACTGCACACTATACAGTGAGGAATAATGTAGTGTGTGTCGTGTCTAGTGCACACTATACAGTGAGGAAACATGTAGTGTGTGTTGTGTCTAGTGCACAGTATACAGTGAGGAATCATGTAGTGTGTGTCGTGTCTAGTGCACACTATACAGTGAGGAAACATGTAGTGTGTGTTGTGTCTAGTGCACACTATACAGTGAGGAAACATGTAGTGTGTGTTGTGTCTAGTGCACAGTATACAGTGAGGAATCATGTAGTGTGTGTCGTGTCTAGTGCACACTATACAGTGAGGAAACATGTAGTGTGTGTCGAGTCTAGTGCACAGTATACAGTGAGGAAACATGTAGTGTGTGTTGTGTCTAGTGCACAGTATACAGTGAGGAAACATGTAGTGTGTGTCGAGTCTAGTGCACAGTATACAGTGAGGAAACATGTAGTGTGTGTCGAGTCTAGTGCACAGTATACAGTGAGGAAACATGTAGTGTGTGTCGTGTCTACTGCACACTATACAGTGAGGAATAATGTAGTGTGTGTCGTGTCTAGTGCACACTATACAGTGAGGAAACATGTAGTGTGTGTTGTGTCTAGTGCACAGTATACAGTGAGGAATCATGTAGTGTGTGTCGTGTCTAGTGCACACTATACAGTGAGGAAACATGTAGTGTGTGTTGTGTCTAGTGCACACTATACAGTGAGGAAACATGTAGTGTGTGTTGTGTCTAGTGCACAGTATACAGTGAGGAATCATGTAGTATGTGTTCTGTCTAGTGCACACTATACAGTGAGGAAACATGTAGTGTGTGTTGTGTCTAGTGCACAGTATACAGTGAGGAATCATGTAGTATGTGTTCTGTCTAGTGCACACTATACAGTGAGGAAACATGTAGTGTGTGTTGTGTCTAGTGCACACTATACAGTGAGGAATCATGCAGTGTGTGTCGTGTCTAATGCACACTATACAGTGAGGAATCATGCAGTGTGTGTCGTGTCTAGTGCACACTATACAGACAGGAATCATGTAGTGTGTTTGTGTGTGTGCGTGTGTGTGTGTGTGTGCGTGTGTGTGTTGCAGAGAGAGGAGCGCCACAGGAGAGCCGTCTGGGAGCAGAATCTGTTGGAGATCCTCAAACACAACGAGGAGACGGCCGTCGGTCTGCACACATACACACTGGGACTGAACCAGCTGAGCGACATGGTGCTTTAACACACACACACACACTGGGACTGAACCAGCTCAGCGACATGGTGCTTTAACACACACACACACACACACACACACACACTGGGACTGAACCAGCTCAGCGACATGGTGCTTTAACACACACACACACACTGGGACTGAACCAGCTCAGCGACATGGTGCTTTAACACACACACACACACTGGGACTGAACCAGCTCAGCGACATGGTGCTTTAACACACACACACACACTGGGACTTAACCAGCTCAGCGACATGGTGCTTTAACACACACACACACACACACACACATACACTGGGACTGAACCAGCTCAGCGACATGGTGCTTTATCACACACACACACACACACACACACACACACACACACACACACACACACACACACACACACACACACACACACACACACACACACACACTGGGACTGAACCAGCTCAGCGACATGGTGCTTTATCACACACACACACACACACACACACACACACACACACACACACACACACACACACACACACACTGGGACTGAACCAGCTCAGCGACATGGTGCTTTATCACACACACACATTAATAAAATATACATTTAAAATAAATAATTTAAAGTAAAAACAATCTGCATAAAAAAAACATAAAAATGCCAAATTCAAGCCATATTAAAATATAAACAATCAAAATGAAACTGATTTAAATGAATTAAATCATTAAAATGTAATTTTAAATTACAATAAATTTCTAAACATTCATAAATTACATTAGAAGTCAAATTGATCAAAATGAAGTGAGCTTGTGTTTATTATATTAATACAACGAGAAAGAATATCATTTTTTTTAAAGAAAATCAACCTTAATAATTAAAATAAATAATTAAAAATATTTTTTTCTCATTTTATGAAGCATAAATTCACTTCATTTTGATAATTTTTTTAGAAAAGAAAAGCCCTTTCTTTATGTCAGTGCAGGTCAAAGGTCACATGAACGGTGTGTGTGTGTGTGTGTGTGTGTGTTCAGAATGCAGATGAAGTCAATCCTCTGATGAACGGTTTATTGGAGGAAGATCTTCCCGAAGTCAACGTGACGTTCAGACCTCTGTCACACGATCACCGGCCCGTCCCACCCAGAGTCAACTGGACGGAGCACGGGATGGTCAGTCCCGTCCAGAACCAGGTGTGTGTGTGTGTGTGTGTGTGCGATCACAGGAGCGTAACACGTGTCTGATCAGGAGCGTAACACTTGTATGATCACAGGAGCGTAACACTTGTATGATCACAGGAGCGTAACACTTGTATGATCACAGGAGCGTAACACGTGTATGATCACAGGAGCGTAACACTTGTATGATCACAGGAGCGTAACACGTGTGTGATCAGGAGCGTAACACTTGTATGATCACAGGAGCGTAACACGTGTGTGATCACAGGAGCGTAACACTTGTATGATCACAGGAGCGTAACACGTGTGTGATCACAGGAGCGTAACACTTGTGTGATCACATGAGCGTAACACGTGTGTGATCACAGGAGCGTAACACGTGTGTGATCACAGGAGCGTAACACGTGTGTGATCACAGGAGCGTAACACTTGTGTGATCACATGAGCGTAACACGTGTGTGATCACAGGAGCGTAACACGTGTGTGATCACATGAGCGTAACACTTGTATGATCACAGGAGCGTAACACTTGCATGATCACAGGAGCGTAACACGTGTGTGATCACAGGAGCGTAACACGTGTGTGATCACATGAGCGTAACACGTGTCTGATCACAGGAGCGTAACACTTGTATGATCACATGAGCGTAACACTTGTATGATCACAGGAGCGTAACACTTGTATGATCACAGGAGCGTAACACGTGTATGATCACATGAGCGTAACACTTGTATGATCACATGAGCGTAACACGTGTGTGATCACAGGAGCGCAACACGTGTGTGATCACAGGAGCGTAACACTTGTATGATCACATGAGCGTAACACGTGTGTGATCACAGGAGCGTAACACGTGTGTGATCACAGGAGCGTAACATGTGTGTGATCACAGGAGCGTAACACTTGTATGATCACAGGAGCGTAACACTTGTATGATCACAGGAGCGTAACACGTGTGTGATCACATGAGCGTAACACGTGTGTGATCACAGGAGCGTAACACTTGTATGATCACATGAGCGTAACACGTGTGTGATCACAGGAGCGTAACACTTGTATGATCACAGGAGCGTAACACGTGTGTGATCACAGGAGCGTAACACTTGTATGATCACATGAGCGTAACACGTGTGTGATCACATGAGCGTAACACGTGTGTGATCACAGGAGCGTAACACGTGTGTGATCATAGGAGCGTAACACGTGTGTGATCACAGGAGCGTAACACTTGTGTGATCACAGGAGCGTAAAACACTTGTGTGATCACAGGAGCGTAACACGTGTGTGATCACAGGAGCGTAACACTTGTATGATCACAGGAGCGTAACACGTGTGTGATCACAGGAGCGTAACACTTGTGTGATCACATGAGCGTAACACGTGTGTGATCACAGGAGCGTAACACGTGTGTGATCACAGGAGCGTAACACGTGTGTGATCACATGAGCGTAACACGTGTGTGATCACAGGAGCGTAACACTTGTATGATCACATGAGCGTAACACGTGTGTGATCACAGGAGCGTAACACTTGTATGATCACAGGAGCGTAACACTTGTATGATCACAGGAGCGTAACACGTGTGTGATCACAGGAGCGTAACACGTGTGTGATCACAGGAGCGTAACATGTGTGTGATCACAGGAGCGTAACACGTGTGTGATCACATGAGCGTAACACGTGTGTGATCACAGGAGCGTAACACTTGTATGATCACATGAGCGTAACACGTGTATGATCACAGGAGCATAACACTTGTATGATCACAGGAGCGTAACACCTGTATGATCACAGGAGCGTAACACTTGTATGATCACAGGAGCGTAACACGTGTGTGATCACATGAGCGTAACACTTGTATGATCACAGGAGCGTAACACGTGTATGATCACAGGAGCATAACACTTGTATGATCACAGGAGCGTAACACTTGTATGATCACAGGAGCGTAACACTTGTGTGATCACAGGAGCGTAACACTTGTGTGATCACAGGAGCGTAACACTTGTATGATCACAGGAGCGTAACACTTGTGTGATCACAGGAGCGTAACACTTGTGTGATCACAGGAGCGTAACACTTGTATGATCACATGAGCGTAACACTTGTGTGATCACAGGAGCGTAACACTTGTGTGATCACAGGAGCGTAACACTTGTATGATCACAGGAGCGTAACACGTATCTGATCACAGGAGCGTAACACGTGTGTGATCACAGGAGCGTAACACGTGTGTGATCACAGGAGCGTAACACGTGTGTGATCACAGGAGCGTAACACGTGTGTGATCACAGGAATGTAACACGTATGTGATCACAGGAGCGTAACACGTGTGTGATCACAGGAGCGTAACACGTGTATGATCACATGAGCGTAACACTTGTATGATCACAGGAGCGTAACACGTGTATGATCACAGGAGCGTAACACTTGTATGATCACAGGAGCGTAACACTTGTATGATCACATGAGCGTAACACTTGTATGATCACAGGAGCGTAACACGTGTATGATCACAGGAGCGTAACACGTGTATGATCACATGAGCGTAACACTTGTATGATCACAGGAGCGTAACACGTGTATGATCACAGGAGCGTAACACTTGTATGATCACAGGAGCGTAACACTTGTATGATCACATGAGCGTAACACTTGTATGATCACAGGAGCGTAACACGTGTGTGATCACAGGAGCGTAACACGTGTGTGATCACAGGAGCGTAAGACTTGTATGATCACAGGAGCGTAACACGTGTGTGATCACAGGAGCGTAACACTTGTTTGATCACAGGAGCGTAACACGTGTGTGATCACAGGAGCGTAACACTTGTGTGATCACATGAGCGTAACACGTGTGTGATCACAGGAGCGTAACACGTGTGTTATCACAGGAGCGTAACACGTGTGTGATCACAGGAGCGTAACACTTGTGTGATCACATGAGCGTAACACGTGTGTGATCACAGGAGCGTAACACGTGTGTGATCACATGAGCGTAACACTTGTATGATCACAGGAGCGTAACACTTGTATGATCACAGGAGCGTAACACTTGTATGATCACAGGAGCGTAACACGTGTGTGATCACAGGAGCGTAACACGTGTGTGATCACATGAGCGTAACACGTGTCTGATCACAGGAGCGTAACACTTGTATGATCACAGGAGCGTAACACGTGTGTGATCACATGAGCGTAACACGTGTATGATCACATGAGCGTAACACTTGTATGATCACATGAGCGTAACACGTGTGTGATCACAGGAGCGTAACACGTGTGTGATCACAGGAGCGTAACACGTGTGTGATCACAGGAGCGTAACACTTGTATGATCACATGAGCGTAACACGTGTGTGATCACAGGAGCGTAACACGTGTGTGATCACAGGAGCGTAACACGTGTGTGATCACATGAGCGTAACACTTGTATGATCACAGGAGCGTAACACTTGTATGATCACAGGAGCGTAACACGTGTGTGATCACAGGAGCGTAACACGTGTGTGATCACATGAGCGTAACACGTGTCTGATCACAGGAGCGTAACACTTGTATGATCACAGGAGCGTAACACGTGTGTGATCACATGAGCGTAACACGTGTATGATCACATGAGCGTAACACTTGTATGATCACATGAGCGTAACACGTGTGTGATCACAGGAGCGTAACACGTGTGTGATCACAGGAGCGTAACACTTGTATGATCACAGGAGCGTAACATGTGTGTGATCACAGGAGCGTAACACGTGTGTGATCACAGGAGCGTAACACGTGTGTGATCACATGAGCGTAACACGTGTCTGATCACAGGAGCGTAACACTTGTATGATCACAGGAGCGTAACACGTGTGTGATCACATGAGCGTAACACGTGTATGATCACATGAGCGTAACACTTGTGTGATCACATGAGCGTAACACGTGTGTGATCACAGGAGCGTAACACGTGTGTGATCACAGGAGCGTAACATGTGTGTGATCACAGGAGCGTAACACGTGTGTGATCACAGGAGCGTAACACGTGTGTGATCACAGGAGCGTAACACGTGTGTGATCACAGGAGCGTAACGTGTGTGATCACAGGAGCGTAACACGTGTGTGATCACATGAGCGTAACACTTGTATGATCACAGGAGCGTAACACGTGTGTGATCACAGGAGCGTAACACGTGTGTGATCACAGGAGCGTAACATGTGTGTGATCACAGGAGCGTAACACTTGTATGATCACATGAGCGTAACACGTGTGTGATCACAGGAGCGTAACACTTGTATGATCACATGAGCGTAACACGTGTGTGATCACAGGAGCGTAACACTTGTGTGATCACAGGAGCGTAACACTTGTGTGATCACAGGAGCGTAACATGTATGTGATCACAGGAGCGTAACACGTGTGTGATCACAGGAGCGTAACGTGTGTGATCACAGGAGCGTAACACTTGTATGATCACAGGAGCGTAACACGTGTGTGATCACAGGAGCGTAACACTTGTATGATCACATGAGCGTAACACGTGTGTGATCACAGGAGCGTAACACTTGTATGATCACAGGAGCGTAACACTTGTATGATCACAGGAGCGTAACACTTGTATGATCACAGGAGCGTAACACTTGTATGATCACAGGAGCGTAACACTTGTATGATCACAGGAGCGTAACACTTGTATGATCACAGGAGCGTAACACTTGTATGATCACAGGAGCGTAACACGTGTGTGATCACAGGAGCGTAACACTTGTATGATCACATGAGCGTAACACGTGTGTGATCACAGGAGCGTAACATGTGTGTGATCACAGGAGCGTAACACTTGTATGATCACAGGAGCGTAACACTTGTATGATCACATGAGCGTAACACGTGTATGATCACAGGAGCGTAACATGTGTGTGATCACAGGAGCGTAACACTTGTATGATCACAGGAGCGTAACACTTGTATGATCACAGGAGCGTAACACGTGTGTGATCACATGAGCGTAACACTTGTATGATCACAGGAGCGTAACATGTGTGTGATCACAGGAGCGTAACACTTGTATGATCACATGAGCGTAACACTTGTATGATCACAGGAGCGTAACACGTGTGTGATCACATGAGCGTAACACTTGTATGATCACAGGAGCGTAACACGTGTGTGATCACAGGAGCGTAACATGTGTGTGATCACAGGAGCGTAACACTTGTATGATCACATGAGCGTAACACTTGTATGATCACAGGAGCGTAACACGTGTGTGATCACAGGAGCGTAACACTTGTATGATCACAGGAGCGTAACACTTGTATGATCACAGGAGCGTAACACTTGTATGATCACATGAGCGTAACACGTGTATGATCACAGGAGCGTAACACTTGTATGATCACATGAGCGTAACACGTATGATCACAGGAGCGTAACACGTGTGTGATCACAGGAGCGTAACACGTGTGTGATCACAGGAGCGTAACACTTGTATGATCACATGAGCGTAACACGTGTATGATCACAGGAGCGTAACACGTATGATCACAGGAGCGTAACACGTGTGTGATCACAGGAGCGTAACACGTGTGTGATCACAGGAGCGTAACACGTGTGTGATCACATGAGCGTAACACGTGTATGATCACAGGAGCGTAACACTTGTGTGATCACAGGAGCGTAACACGTGTATGATCACAGGAGCGTAACACTTGTGTGATCACAGGAGCGTAACACGTGTATGATCACAGGAGCGTAACACGTGTGTGATCACATGAGCGTAACACGTGTCTGATCACAGGAGCGTAACACTTGTATGATCACAGGAGCGTAACACTTGTATGATCACATGAGCGTAACACGTGTATGATCACAGGAGCGTAACACTTGTATGATCACATGAGCGTAACACGTATGATCACAGGAGCGTAACACGTGTGTGATCACAGGAGCGTAACACGTGTGTGATCACAGGAGCGTAACACTTGTATGATCACATGAGCGTAACACGTGTATGATCACAGGAGCGTAACACGTATGATCACAGGAGCGTAACACGTGTGTGATCACAGGAGCGTAACACGTGTGTGATCACAGGAGCGTAACACGTGTGTGATCACATGAGCGTAACACGTGTATGATCACAGGAGCGTAACACTTGTGTGATCACAGGAGCGTAACACGTGTGTGATCACAGGAGCGTAACACTTGTGTGATCACAGGAGCGTAACACTTGTGTGATCACAGGAGCGTAACACGTGTGTGATCACAGGAGCGTAACACTTGTATGATCACATGAGCGTAACACGTGTATGATCACAGGAGCGTAACACTTGTGTGATCACAGGAGCGTAACACTTGTGTGATCACAGGAGCGTAACACTTGTATGATCACATGAGCGTAACGTGTGTGATCACAGGAGCGTAACACTTGTATGATCACATGAGCGTAACACGTGTGTGTGTGTGTGTTTAGGGCCGGTGCGGCTCCTGCTGGGCCTTCAGTGCTGCCGGGGCTCTGGAAGGGCAGATGAAGCGGAGAACCGGCGCTCTGGTTCCGTTGAGTCCACAGAACCTGCTGGACTGCAGTGTGAGCTTGGGGAACCGAGGCTGTAAGGGCGGATATCTGAGCCGAGCGTTTCTCTACGTCATCCAGAACAACGGCATCGACTCAAACACCTTCTACCCGTATGAACACAAGGTACTTCAGAATGAGACGGACACAGTTTCCCTGAGGTCTAAAACACATGTGAATCAGACCAGAGCCTTTACGTTCACTACAGCAATGTTTATGGGGAATGGGATAAAGCAGGGAATCTCCAAGCTGGAGGTGTGCGACCCCTGGAGGTTCCTGAGGGAACTGCAGAGGGCTGATGAAAAGCTGATAAAAAAAATTAAAACACTCACTAAAAATTGTTGAAATGATAAAAATTTAAATAAATAATTTAAAAACAAAAATATGTGACACTTATTGATTTTTTTTATTAAATATTAAAAATGTAATATTAAAATACATAGCTTTAATTAAAATAAACCCCTAAATTATTTAAAATGAAAAATAATTACAAACAATTAAAATAAAATCCCAAATATTTTATTTGTTTAGCTGCATGTCATGGGACTATTAACCATCATCAGAGAACCGTGTGTTGTTAAATGATTGAAACTTCAGGAGAGTGTGTCGATACTGGGGAGAGCTGGTGTTTGTGTGTGTGTGTGTGTGTGTGTGTGATGTTGTGGTGATGTGTGTGTGTGTGTGTGTGTGTGTGTGTGTGTGTGTGTGTGTGTGTGTGTGTGTACAGGAGGGTGTGTGTCGATACTCAGTGACGGGGAGAGCTGATGTGTGTGTGTGTGTGTGTGTGTGTGTACAGGAGGGTGTGTGTCGATACTCAGTGACGGGGAGAGCTGATGTGTGTGTGTGTGTGTGTGTGTGTACAGGAGGGTGTGTGTCGATACTCAGTGACGGGGAGAGCTGATGTGTGTGTGTGTGTGTGTGTGTGTGTGTGTGTGTGTACAGGAGGGTGTGTGTCGATACTCAGTGATGGGGAGAGCTGATGTGTGTGTGTGTGTGTGTGTGTGTACAGGAGGGTGTGTGTCGATACTCAGTGACGGGGAGAGCTGATGTGTGTGTGTGTGTGTGTGTGTGTGTACAGGAGGGTGTGTGTCGATACTCAGTGATGGGGAGAGCTGATGTGTGTGTGTGTGTGTGTACAGGAGGGTGTGTGTCGATACTCAGTGATGGGGAGAGCTGATGTGTGTGTGTGTGTGTGTGTGTGTGTGTGTACAGGAGGATGTGTGTCGATACTCAGTGATGGGGAGAGCTGATGTGTGTGTGTGTGTGTGTGTGTGTACAGGAGGGTGTGTGTCGATACTCAGTGACGGGGAGAGCTGATGTGTGTGTGTGTGTGTGTGTGTGTGTGTGTGTGTGTGTGTACAGGAGGGTATGTGTCGATACTCAGTGATGGGGAGAGCTGATGTGTGTGTGTGTGTGTGTGTGTGTACAGGAGGGTGTGTGTCGATACTCAGTGATGGGGAGAGCTGATGTGTGTGTGTGTGTGTGTGTGTGTACAGGAGGGTGTGTGTCGATACTCAGTGATGGGGAGAGCTGATGTGTGTGTGTGTGTGTGTGTGTGTGTACAGGAGGGTGTGTGTCGATACTCAGTGAAGGGGAGAGCTGGATATTGCTCTAGTTTCCGGGTTCTTCCGCGTCACGACGAGGCAGCGCTTCAGATTGCCGTCGCTAACATCGGCCCGGTGTCCGTCGGTGTGAACGCCAAACTGGCTTCATTCCACAGATACAGAGGAGGTGAGACATACACACACACACACACTCATACACACACACTAACCCGACCCATAAACTTACCCATCACACACACACACACAACCACACTAACCCGAGCCCTAAACCTACCCATCACACACATACACACACACAAACTCGAGCCCTAAACCTATCACACACACACAGTCAGACATACACACACACACACACACACTAACCCGACCCATAAACTTATCCATCACACACACACACACAACCACACTAACCCGAGCCCTAAACCTACCCATAACACACACACACACACACAAACTCGAGCCCTAAACCTGCCCATCACACACACACACACACACACAAACTCGAGCCCTAAACCTACCCATCACACACACACAGTCAGACACACACACACACACACACACACTAACCCGACCCCTAAACCTACCCATCACACACACACACACACTAACCCGAGCCCTAAACCTACCCATCACACACACAGTCAGACACACACACACACACTAACCCGAGCCCTAAACCTACCCATCACACACACACAGTCAGACACACACACACACACACACACACTAACCCGACCCCTAAACCTACCCATCACACACACACACACACACACACACACAAACTCGAGCCCTAAACCTACCCATCACACACACACAGTCAGACACACACACACACACACACACAAACACACACACACTAACCCAAGCCCTAAACCTACCCATCACACACACAGACACACACACACTAACCCGACCCCTAAACCTACCCATCACACACACAGACACACACACAAACTCGAGCCCTAAACCTACCCATCACACACACACACACACACACACACACACACACTAACCCGAGCCCTAAACCTACCCATCACACACACACAGTCAGACACACACACACTAACCCGACCCTTAAACCTACCCATCACACACACACATTGATGATCTGTGTGTGTTCAGGCATCTACAGTGACCCGCACTGCCGCGGGCTGGTCAATCATGCGGTTCTGGTGGTGGGTTACGGGTCGGAGAACGGCCTCGACTACTGGCTGCTCAAGAACAGGTTCTGCTCGCACTCACAAACACCAGAGGAGCTCATCATCACTACAGGCTGTGTCATGGTTTTAAAACGTGATTCTAACATTATATGTTAGCATTTTTTATAATAGTATTAATAATTATTGTAAAGACAATATTACTATTTTTTATAAATATAATATTTTATATTTGTTTATATAATAATGTCAGACTTCAGTACCTGCAAGTCCCAGTGTTTCAGTTTGAGCTCTAGTGACCTCTAGTGGTGTAAATGTGAAATTTGATTATTTGAGGCCAATAACTCTTGTTTTCTCTCTCTCTCTCTCTCTCTCTCTCTCTCTCTCTCTCTCTCTCTCTCTCTCTCTCTCTCTCTCTCTCTCTCTCTCTCTCAGCTGGGGGACGGCGTGGGGTGAGAAGGGCTTCATACGCATGGCACGAAATAAAAACATGTGTGGAATCTCCAGCTTTGCCATTTACCCCACCGTCTCCGATCGAGTCGGATCTGACTCCTGAAACTCCTGATTTCAGGAAGCCTGTCGAAGCCTTTAGTTCACATCTCAAGTTTCACTGTGATCAAAGCCACTTCACAGCCTCGCTCACACAGATATCTGCCTTTGGTTTCTAGCAATCTTAGAGCCCTGATTATTCAGTCGAATGTATATTTTGTGCAAGGGCTGAATGTTTAGCTTTACACTTCTAAAACTTATTAACACTTTCATTTTTAGAAGTGCTTCTGCAATAAGAGTGTCTGTTAGATGTTAAAGTCAGAAGCAGGGGGAGTTTAGGGGGAGGAGCTTCTCATTCTAGAGAGCATCTGATTGGACGAAAACGTCACTGATGTCATTCACAGCAGAATCTGTAATGGATTAAACCTCCGAGGGAAAATACCATGATAAAGTTGATTAATTTAGTTAAATTTTGTGGGTCACACTTTACAATAAGGTTCATTAGTTAAGTAGTTAATGTATTATTAACTAACATGAACTAACAATGAGCAATACATTTGTTACAGTATTTATTAATCTTTGTTAATGTTAGTTACAGCTGTTCACTGTTTGTTCATGTTAGTTCACAGTGCATTAACTAATGTTAAATACAACCTTTGATTTTAATGTATGTTAAAATTAATGTTAACTAAGATTAATAAATGCTGTGGAAGTATTGTTCATTATTAGTTCATGTGTTAACTAACGAACCTTATTGTGAAGGGTTACCATTTTGTGTGTATGTGGACTGTTGTGAAAATAAATAAAGCTCAAAGTCTGATTAAAATAAGCAGCATGGCTTTTATTGACTGTGTTTTATATTAATCTACAAGACAAATGTAAAACCGTAGTGTGCGTTTAACAGCGTTACAGTCCTGAGTCAGAGATTACACAAATACTGAGACATTAAAACACACTGATCATCAGAACACCCTTCTGTTCCACATTAAGATCGTGACTCGTCTCCTCAGAGCCAGTAGTGTGTGTGTGAGTGAGTCAGTCAGTCAGTGTGTGTGTGTGTGTGTCGGTCACATGTGCTCCGGGTGATTCTGAAGACAGCTGATGAACTCCTTCACCTGACGACCCTCGAAACAGATCTGATACACGGACACGAACAGGGGAAACCTGCACACACACACACAGATGACGTCAGACACACACAGCTGATGATGATGATGATGTGATGATGATGTCACTGGGACTCACTTGTCAGTCATGTTTCTCTTCTGAAGGATCTTGAAAACCTCTGCAGACGTCTGAGGACCCTGGAGCTTCTGGCCGTTCAACATCTCAGCTTCCAGTTCCACTATCGACTGATCAAACACACAAATCACACACACAAATCACACGACTGTAACTGCTTCTGCATGCGCTAAAAACACATTTTGTAGTTCAATTAAAGAACGTGCTTTAAAAAAAAAAATTTTTTTTACAGGTAAAAAAAAAAAAAAAAATCTTTAAAAAAAGTTACACTTTATTTTAATGTGTCATTTTTACAGTGTAATTCTATATTTAAGTACTGAGTAATATTAAGCAACTACATGTACTTACTATAGGGTTAGGGTTTGTTTGAGAGTTAGTTACATGTATTTATTCATAATTTACTGTTATTACTACGGTAAGTATGTAAAAAGGACACTGTAAAATAAAGTTTTACCAAAAATGCATTAATATAATGTTTATTTTTTATTAGAATTAAATTATATAAGATTTCATAGCAAAAAATGCATCTTCAGGCAGACAGATGTGTAATAACTGATAATGAACACAAAAACACCTCATCATCACCCTCATTACTGCCACTTTTTAAGCACACACTTCACCGGTCTCGTTGATGCCAAGTGGACTATTCCCCCTGTCACCAGTGTCTTCTATTCCTCTGTTCTCCCTCATGATCTCCCTTTGGATTCTCACTTACCCTGCTCACCTAATCTCTGCCTCCTTATTGTTCAATAAACTCACTATTCACCTGCCATCTTCCTCTCAGTGTCTGCTTTACGTAACAGAACATGGGACCTATACAGACCACAGCAAGATGGGCATCCTCCTCGTTGCTAGACCCTGCCAATCTACTTCTCTCCATCTCCCAGGACCACCGCCTAATCAAGGCATACACAGAGGAGTTCCTCGACCTCATTCACCAGGTGTCCTGGAACGAGGCAACCCTCAAATCCATCTTTTGGATTTCCAGAACCCTTTGCCAAGATGGTCGCCACCACGCCTGAACCCTGACCGCTGCCGCACCTGAATATCCAGTCTTCACCCTCATCCCGAGTCCTGAGGTGACTCCAGTATTTCCAGTATCTCCCCCGTCCGTCTCCAGCTAGATCTCCCCCTTCTCCAGCGATCTCCCGTCTCTAGCTAGATCTCCCCCGTCTCCAGCGATCTCCCGTCTCTAGCTAGATCTCCTCCGTCTGTCTCCAGCTAGTTCTCCCCCTTCTCCAGCGATCTCCCGTCTCTAGCTAGATCTCCCCGTCTCCAGCTAGATCTCCTCCGTCTGTCTCCAGCTAGATCTTCTCCGTCTGTATCCAGCTAGATCTCCTCCGTCTCCCCCGTCTCCAGCTAGATCTCCCCGTCTCTAGCTATGTCTCCCCTGTCTCCCCGTCTCCAGCTAGATCTCCCCGTCTCCAGCTAGATCTCCCCGTCTCCAGCTAGATCTCCCCGTCTCCAGCTAGATCTCCCCGTCTCTAGCTATGTCTCCCCTGTCTCCAGCGGTCTCCCTGTCTCCAGCTAGATCTCCCCGTCTCCAGCTAGATCTCCCCATCTCCAGCTAGATCTCCCCGTCTCCAGCTAGATCTCCCCGTCTCCAGCTAGATTTCCCCGTCTCAAGCTAGATCTCCCCGTCTCAAGCTAGATCTCCCCCGTCTCCAGCTAGATCTCCCCGTCTCCAGCTAGATCTCCCCGTCTCCAGCTAGATCTCCCCCGTCTCCAGCTAGATCTCCCCGTCTCCAGCTAGATCTCCCCGTCTCCAGCTAGATCTCCCCGTCTCCAGCTAGATCTCTCCCCCGTCTCCAGCTAGATCTGCCCGTCTCCAGCTAGATCTCCCCGTCTCCAGCTAGATCTCTCCCCCGTCTCCAGCTAGATCTCCCCGTCTCCAGCTAGATCTCCCCGTCTCAAGCTATGTCTCCCCGTCTCCAGCTATGTCTCCCCGTCCCCAGCTAGATCTCCCCGTCTCCAGCTAGATCTCCCCGTCTCCAGCTAGATCTCCCCGTCTCCAGCTAGATCTCCCCGTCTCCAGCTAGATCTCCCCGTCTCCAGCTAGATCTCCCCGTCTCCAGCTAGATCTCCCCGTCTCCAGCTATGTCTCCCCCGTCTCCAGCTAGATCTCCCCGTCTCCAGCTAGATCTCTCCCCCGTCTCCAGCTAGATCTCTCCCCCGTCTCCAGCTAGATCTTCCCGTCTCCAGCTAGATCTCCCCGTCTCCAGCTATGTCTCCCCCGTCTCCAGCTAGATCTCCCCGTCTCCAGCTAGATCTCTCCCCCGTCTCCAGCTAGATCTCCCCGTCTCCAGCTAGATCTTCCCGTCTCCAGCTAGATCTCCCCGTCTCCAGCTAGATCTCTCCCCCGTCTCCAGCTAGATCTCCCCGTCTCCAGCTAGATCTTCCCGTCTCCAGCTAGATCTCCCCGTCTCCAGCTATGTCTCCCCCGTCTCCAGCTAGATCTCCCCGTCTCCAGCTAGATCTCTCCCCCGTCTCCAGCTAGATCTCCCCGTCTCCAGCTAGATCTTCCCGTCTCCAGCTAGATCTCCCCGTCTCCAGCTAGATCTCCCCGTCTCCAGCTAGATCTCCCCGTCTCCAGCTATGTCTCCCCCGTCTCCAGCTAGATCTCCCCGTCTCCAGCTAGATCTCCCCGTCTCCAGCTAGATCTCCCCGTCTCCAGCTAGATCTCTCCCCCGTCTCCAGCTAGATCTCTCCCCCGTCTCCAGCTATGTCTCCCCGTCTCCAGCTAGATCTCCCCGTCTCCAGCTAGATCTCCCCGTCTCCAGCTAGATCTCCCCGTCTCCAGCTAGATCTCTCCCCCGTCTCCAGCTAAATCTCCTCGTCTCCAGCTAGATCTCCCCGTCTCCAGCTATGTCTCCTCGTCTCCAGCTAGATCTCCCCGTATCCAGCTATGTCTCCCCGTCTCCAGCTAGATCTCCCTCGTCTTCAGCTAGATCTCCCCCGTCTCCAGCTATGTCTCCCCCGTCTCCAGCTAGATCTCCCCGTCTCCAGCTAGATCTCCCCGTCTCAAGCTATGTCTCCCCCGTCTCCAGCTAGATCTCCCCATATCCAGCTAGATCTCCCCTGTCTCCAGCTATGTCTCCCTGTCTCCAGCTATGTCTCCCTGTTTCCAGCTAGATCTCCCCCGTCCGTCTCCAACTAGATCTCCCCCGTCCGTCTCCAGCTAGATCTCCCCCATCCGTCTACAGCTAGATCTCCCCGTCTCCTGCTATGTCTCCCCCGTCTCCAGCGGTCTCCCCGTCTTCAGCTAGATCTCCCCGTCTCCAGCTAGATCTCCCCGTCTCCAGCTAGATCTCCCCGTCTCCCCGTCTCCCCGTCTCCAGCTAGATCTCCCCGTCTCCAGCTAGATCTCCCCGTCTCCAGCGGTCTCCCCGTCTTCAGCTAGATCTCCCCGTCTCCAGCTAGATCTCCCCGTCTCCAGCTAGATCTCCCCGTCTCCAGCTAGATCTCCCCGTCTCCAGCTAGATCTCCCCGTCTCCAGCTAGATCTCCCCGTCTCCAGCTAGATCTCCCCGTCTCCAGCTAGATCTCCCCGTCTCCCCGTCTCCAGCTAGATCTCCCCGTCTCCAGCTAGATCTCCCCGTCTCCAGCTAGATCTCCCCGTCTCCAGCGGTCTCCCCGTCTCCAGCTAGATCTCCCCGTCTCCAGCTAGATCTCCCCGTCTCCAGCTAGATCTCCCCGTCTCCAGCGGTCTCCCCGTCTCCAGCTAGATCTACCCGTCTCCAGCTAGATCTCCCAGTCTCCAGCTATATCTCTCCCCCGTCTCCAGCTAGATCTACCCGTCTCCAGCTAGATCTCCCAGTCTCCAGCTATATCTCTCCCCCGTCTCTAGCGTCTTCCAATCCTCTTTGTCTCTCTCATGATCTCCCTTTAGATTCTCACTTACCCTGCTCACCTCATCTCTGCCCCTTCATTGTTCAATAAACTCACTGTTCACCTGCCATCTTCCTCTCAGTGTCTGCATTCTGAGTTTCTTCTCGCAATTTTGTGAATTTTCTCAGAATAGCAAGAAAAACAGTTGCGACTCCCTTCTTTATCCTGTGTTTGCGCAGCTGTGATCATGTGAGAGGCAGTGCACGGCTCAGTGTCTGACCTTCTGTGAGCGAGCGAAGGCCTCGGCCACGCGCCGGTTGCGCCCCCCGTAGCAGGTGGTGATGAGGTCAGCGACTCCACAGCTCTCCAGGAACACGGCGGAGGAGACGGCGCTCTTGCAGAAGAGCTTGGAGAACGCCACCATCTCCATCAGGCCCAGTCTGATCACTGCAGCTTTAGTGTTATCCCCGAAGCCCAGGCCGTCACAGAACCCAGCACCCACCGCCACGATGTTCTGCACACACACACACGCTCAGAAACTTACATGCACAATCTGCAAAATGTTGATTTTAAATTAATCATTTTAATTGAATCAGATGTTTATTTGTTGAATTTAAAAAAAAATGAGAGGGATTAAAATTGCATGTTTTTTTATTATTTAGAACTGACACTTTTAAACAAGACTATCAGTGTAAATTGTACTGTGTGTGTGTGTGTGTGTGTGTGTGTGTTCAGGCACCTTCAGAGCGCCACACAGCTCCACCGTGTCGCTCTCCTTCACCACAGTGATGCGGAAGTTCGGCGTCTGCAGAAGCTCTTTGAAGATCTTGCCGTTCGGCTCATTAGTGGCTCCTGAAACACACACACACAGAATCAGAAACACACACACAGAATCAGAAACACACACACAGAATCAGAAAAACTCTGCAGGTTCCTCACACACCGATGGTCGTCTCGCAGAACTTCTCGTCGGCCACTTCGCTGGCGATGTTTGCGCCCATCAACACACTAACCTCGATCTCCAGCTTCGACCTGATGATGTCAGAGATCAAGGTCAGACCGTCCGGACCCTCGTCGATACCCTACACACACACACACAAACACACACACACACGAGATGAGTCTGGAATGGAGTAGTGCACTACATACTGTTTTTTAAAAGATACTTTGTGAAACTGTATACACTGTGCAAACAATAAATGTTTTAATGTTGCATGTTTAATTAACCCCCCAAAATATGAGACCAAAAATTAATGAGAAATATGAAAAATATGAAAGTACAGAGCAATTTTCTGAGATACAATCTACAAATCAGCCCGATGAAGTAGCCTTTAATATGGAATATAAATGCAAAACCTAATGATTTCCATTACGAGAGTAGATGTTAAAACTTCATGCTGATTTGTACTCGGCTTTCGCCAAGATAAGCAAAACTAAGACGTAGCTTTACAGTAAACTATGCTTCTCCATCCATTTACGCTTCTTTCCATATGGTGGTGTGACTCCCAGTGGCGCCTCCAGAAATTTTTCATAGGGGTGGCCAGATGGGGCCACTTAAAATCTTGGGGTGGCACACCAAAACTATAAACCATAATTTCAGAATTTTTTTCTACTGTTGTAGTAAACCGGCCTGTAGAAAACTATCAGAAAGACTTAAGGAAACTCCTACTGATATACTTTGGTTTATTGTGTTATATTCAATGTTAGCTTACTAATGATATTAGTAGGGCCCTACTAATATATATTATATTATATATAATGATATATATTATATATATATATATACACTCACCGGCCACTTTATTAGGTACCCCATGCTAGTAACGGGTTTGACCCCCTTTTGCCTTCAGAACTGCCTCAATTCTTCGTGGCATAGATTCAACAAGGTGCTGGAAGCATTCCTCAGGGAGTTTGGTCCATATTGACCGGATGGCATCACACAGTTGCCGCAGATTTGTCGGCTGCACATCCATGATGCGAATCTCCCGTTCCACCACATCCCAAAGATGCTCTATTGGGTTGAGATCTGGTGACTGTGGAGGCCATTTTAGTACAGTGAACTCATTGTCATGTTCAAGAAACCAATTTGAAATGATTAGAGCTTTGTGACATGGTGGAAGTAGCCATCAGAGGATGGGTACATGGTGGCCATAAAGGGATGAACATGGTCAGAAACAATGCTCAGGTAGGCCGTGGCATTTAAACGATGCCCAATTGGCACTAAGGGGCCTAAAGTGTGCCAGGAAAACATCCCCCACACCATTACACCACCACCACCAGCCTGCACAGTGGTAACAAGGCATGAGGGTTCCATGTTCTCATTCTGTTTACGCCAAATTCTGACTCTAACATCTGAATGTCTCAACAGAAATCGAGACTCATCAGACCAGGCAACATTTTTCCAGTCTTCAACTGTTCAATTTTGGTGAGCTCTTGCAAATTGTTGCCTCTTTTTCCTATTTGTAGTGGAGATGAGTGGTACCCGGTGGAGTCTTCTGCTGTTGTAGCCCATCCGCCTCAAGGTTGTGCGTGTTGTGGCTTCACAAATGCTTTGCTGCATACCTCGGTTGTAACGAGTGGTTATTTCAGTCACTGTTGCCCTTCTATCAGCTCGAACCAGTCTGGCCATTCTCCTCTGACCTCTGGCATCAACAAGGCATTTCCGCCCACAGAACTGCCGCTCACTGGATGTTTTTTCTGTTTCGGACCATTCTCTGTAAACCCTAGAGATGGTTGTGCGTGAAAATCCCAGTGGATTAGCAGTTTCTGAAATACTCAGACCAGCCCTTCTGGCACCAACAATCATGCCACGTTCAAAGTCACTCAAATCAACTTTCTTCCCCATACTGATGCTCGGTTTGAACTGCAGGAGATTGTCTTGACCATGTCTACATGCCTAAATGCACTGAGTTGCCGCCATGTGATTGGCTGCTTAGAAATTAAGTGTTAACGAGCAGTTGGACAGGTGTACCTAATAAAGTGGCCGGTGAGTGTATATATATATATATATATATATATATATATATATATAAGGGCCCTTGCCCCGTGGCAAATTTCCAGATACTTACATAATTGTGATGAATTTAATCCTTTTTAAGTTATTATTTTGCAGTGTAAGATTACAGTTAACACCTTTAAATATTACATAAATGTACTATGATTTTTTAATAAACTTAATGAGTGTATAAATCAGCAGCAAAAAGTAATTCTTGAAAAAATCTGCACAGTAATTTTATAAAATCTAAATATGTTAATAAAAACAAATTACTATTAGTCCTCTTATAAAATTCAATCAGGCAATCATACATTTCACAATTTTATATTTATATATTAATGTCAAGAATTCAGAAGTGCATATATAGCCTACACTACAAATAAATAATATACAATTAAATTATGCTTATTTTAAATGTATTGAGCAGGCTAGGTATAACAAAATATATTGGCTTTTAATAATATTTCAGTGCTCAAACCCATGATAACATGAAAAACAGAGCGCACACAGCGTGTATGCGCATCTCGGGTGCAGAATGATGTGCTCAAAGCAACATGGTGACTCTATGTGTGCAGTGCTGCGCTGCATAAGTGCCCATTTAAAAGTTCACGTCACAAAGCGAAGAAATGTCGAGCGCACAAATCCTAGTGCGATTTGTTCCTTTGTTTCAGTTTTATATTCCAGTTATTGTGCGTTTGATGCCGATTCATAGTCCTTGTGATGTGTGTGTGATGATCTAGCAAGCACACGGTATGAGTCGTTTAAAAACAACAAACTCCAACAAAATAAAGTAATTTTATGCAAATCTACAGCCTTTTATCTACAGATCATGCATTATAATGTGAATATATAATTTGGAGAGAGTTTTACCGTGCATCCAAGAGGCGCGCGCGCTGTTTGAATATGAATGGAGAATGATTGACAGCCGCAGAGGAGGGAAAACGAGTTTCCGTATATACTTTAATGATGTAAATAGACTTCTGTCCCTCACATTAAGCTATGGAATGACTTCAGATGATTTTGTCACCCAAACTGACGTAAAAAAAAGCGGGAGGCGCCGAAAAGCGCGCTGTTTGCATCCCTGCTTGTCAAAACGTGGCAAAGACACATCAAAAAGCTGCTGTAACAGTAGCTATACTGTAACCATTTGGCACTTAAAAAGCACGTCACGACACATAATGCCCCGTCTTCTTTTACTAAAGAATATTTTTGACTTATTTATGAAATGCATAACTGATGCTACTAAAATTTATTCTGGCCGTTGGGGTGGCCAGTGGGGTGGCCAGGAGTCGGCCAGGGGTGGCCATGGCCACCCCTGGCCACCCCCTGGCGGCGCCATTGGTGACTCCCCTTCTGTCCGGCGTTAACGGCTGCAGTGTACTTGGCGCGTCAGCACACGCGACGGCTGCAACTACAGGACCAGCACGACAACCGTCTGGATTGAGCCGAGTAGGGGACATCTCTAGGGTCTTCAAGTGGGCACCTTCCGTCCTCAGTGTTTCGTCGACTAGCCCACGACACCTCAAGAGGGCTCGACAGTGACTCTGGCGTCCCAGAGTCACCCCCCTCCGTCCCCCACTCAACTCAGCCCAGCTTACTGACCTCTACATCCCTCCTGCTGCTGAGACCTAACCACAATCTCACAATCTCTCCGCAACCCGACCATACGCGCCAACCCGTTTGACTAAGGCTGTCGAGCCCCACTGGTGCGTTAATATGCAGTTTCAGTGGACAACGGTTCCGTATGGCATACCACCTACCGCAAAACACAATATCTGCCCAACCACCCGTCATTCACGCAATATCCACAGGACGTATACAAATAAACCAACAGACTCTTCAAGTTTTCAAGAATTCTACGAAACCGTAGCGTGGTGGCCTGTACACAGCCAGCTAGAATCTTTCCGTCTCAACCACAGCCAGTTGCTGCTCCTTTCTGCTGCTTCAGATAAGTTCTTTACTGTGCGATGCAACTCTTGGCCGCTGAATCCGACGTCTCTGAGGAACCGGGTTGTAGAGTGTGCCACAAAACCTCGGCAACCCACCTCCACTGGATAAACCTGGACTCTCCATCCTCGCTGTTCTGCTTCAGTGGCCAGATGAGGATACCGCAGTTTCTTCCTCTCATATGCCTCATCTACCGCATCCTCCCATGGCACTGTTAACTCTATCAGTTGAACAATGCGTGCTGATCCAGACCACAAAACAATATCTGGTCGTAGGTTAGTGGTGGCAATCTCAGGTGGAAAAATAAGCCGTTGATCAAGATCAGCCAGCATCTTCCAGTCCCTAGCAGCTTCCAGTTGTCCTGGGCGAGAATTGGTGTTAACACCTTTTCTTGGTGGTTGCTCGCCTGGGCGGAGGAATATTGTCTTCTGCGTGTAATGTCTTGCTAGAACAGGTGGCAACTTATTGGTCATGTTACGCTTGCCTTCTAATGCTAAAGCCAAACATCGCAGTACTTGGTCATGGCGCCAAGTAAACCGACCCTGGCTAAGAGCCACCTTGCATCCTGTCAAAATGTGCCTTAATGTGGCAGGTGATGAACACAAAGGACAAGAGGGATCCTCTCTTACCCAGAGGTTTAGGTTCTGTGGTGATGGGAGAACATCATATGTTGACCTAATAAGGAAACTGATCCTACTCTCTTCCACTGACCAAAGGTCGTTCCAGCCCATCTTACGTTGTTCCACACTCTCCCATCTCATCCACTTTCCCTGCTTGGCCTGGGAAATGGCCTTTATACACCTCATCCTCTCCTCCTGCTGTCGCACCTCGTTGACTACCAGCTTCCTCCTTTGAGCAGGGCCTGCCTTGTGCCATTTAGGAGGAGCTAAACTGAGCCCAAAACCCCCTCTTCCATGCTGTACCTGTCCCACGATATCCCCAATTTGAAGGGCAGCCTTTGCCTCTACTACAGATTTCTTTGCTGACCACTTTCTACCAGTTTTTAACACAGGGGCTGCCTCCCTTACACATTTGTCGCGTGACTCTACTAAGGTCATTTCCAGTCTGACCTTGGCACACTTAAACTCCTCGGTTAAAGCAGAGACTGGCAGCTGCAATATTCCTTTACTATAAAGTCCCACTCTGCTGAGGCAGCGTGGAACTCCCAACCATTTCCTGAAGTATGAACTTATCAACGCTTCCAGCTTATCCACTGTTGTCAAAGAAACGTCGTACACGGTCAGTGGCCACAGCAACCTCGGCAGTAGACCAAACTGAAAGCACCAGAGTTTTAGTTTGCCAGGTAGAGGACAGCTGTTTATGCTCTTCAACCCTTCCACTGCTTGTTGTCTAACTTCTCCCACCCGAACTGTGTCCTTTAGATCCCCATCGTACCATCTCCCAAGACTCTTCACTGGCTTCTCAGAAACTGTTGGTATTGCCTCACCATTAATGAAGAATGTTTTATCTACTACCTTTTCTTTAACTATCGAGATGCTCCTTGATTTAGAGGGCTTAAATTGCATTCGTGCCCATTCAATATTATCTGTTAACTTCCCCAATAACCGATTAGTGCAGGCTACTGTTGTAGTCATGGTTGTCATGTCATCCATGTATGCTCTGATTGGTGGTAGTCGCATCCCAGAAGCCAAGCGCTCTCCTCCTACTACCCATCTTGATACCCTAATGATTACTTCCATCGCCATGGTAAAAGCCAGTGGAGAAATGGTGCATCCTGCCATTATTCCAACCTCTAGGCATTGCCATGCAGTGCTGAATTTTGGAGTTGAGAAACTGAATTGCAAATCTTCAAAATAGGCTTTCACTAAATTTATTATTGACATTAATAAAAGTAATTATGTACTTAACTGATATTACATGTGTATTATGATTCAATATGTACAGAAATAATACTGAAATGAAACTGATTAATGAGTACTTTAATGAGGGAGATCCCGAGGGCTCCGGGTTTGACGTGAGGTTTCATCTGGTCACAGATTTTCACAATGAACTGGTGAGGAATGACGAAGATCAGGAAGTCGGCTCCTCTCGCGGCCTCAGTGACGTCAGGAACAGCCACCTGTGAAACACAACACATACTCGTCTGAGATCAGCGCTTCACAACACACACTCGTCTGAGATCAGTGCTTCACAACACACACTCGTCTGAGATCAGCACTTCACAACACACACTCGTCGAGATCAGGGCTTCTTAAAGGGACACAACACACACTCGTCTGAGATCAGGGCTTCCTAAAGGGACACAACACACACTCGTCTGAGATCAGGGCTTCTTAAAGGGACAGTGCACCCCAAAATACACATCTGTAATCATTTACTCACAGTTGCTGAATGAAATAATACACTGTGTCAATAGGAACCAACCTTCTTCAGAACAGATCAAAGAAACTTATTCAGGCAGATCAACATGCTTCTCATAAAGAGCTTGAATTATTGCTACAGTACTTTTATTATTCCTTCAACTTTGACCTGGTTAATTATAGTCTGCTTGAGTGGATGATCTCTACCCATGAATCCAAATGTGTGTTGAAAGTCATTATTAATCCGTGTATGGTTGAGAAATGCACAGACGCAGCAGTAACGCCCAGATGAGTTTAAAGGTGGTCTGTGCAAAGTCCATCACTTTAATCAGTGTGTCAGTTTACTGATAACCAGCTAACAATCATCTCTAGTTCATATATCAAGCACAGGTCATCTGATGAAATACACTATATTGGCAAAAAAAATTGGGACGCAAATTCTTTACATGCACATGACCTTTAATGACATTCCCTTCCCGATCTGTGGGGTTTAATATGGAGTTGCTCCACCCTTTGCAGCTATAACAGCTTCAACTCTTCTGGGAAGGCTTTCCACAAGGTTTAGGAGTGTGTTTATGGGAATGTTTGCCCATTCTCTAAAGTGCATTTGTGAGGTCAGGCACTGATGTTGGACGAGAAAGCCTGGCTCTCAGTCTCCGCTGTAACTCATCCCTAAGCTGTTCTATCGGGTCGAGCTCAGGACTCTGTGCAGCCAGTCCAGTTCCTCACACCAAACTCCTCATCCATGTGTTTATGGACCTGCTTTGTGCACTGGAGCGCAGTCATGCTGGAACAGGAACATCCGCAAACTCTTGCATGAAATTGTCCAAAATGTCTTGGTATGCTGAAGCATTAAGAGTTCCTTTCCCTGGAACTAAGGGGCTAATCCCTGAAAAACAACCCCACACCATAACCCCCCCTCCACCAAACAACCCCACACCATAACCCCCCCTCCACCAAACAACCCCACACCATAACCCCCCCTCCACCAAACAACCCCACACCATAACCCCCCCTCCCCCAAACAACCCCACACCATAACCCCCCCTCCACCAAACAACCCCACACCATAACCCCCCCTCCACCAAACAACCCCGCACCGTAACCCCCCCCTCCACCAAACAACCCCGCACCATAACCCCCCCTCCACCAAACAACCCCGCACCGTAACCCCCCACCCCGCACCGTCACCCCCCCACCCCGCACCGTAACCCCCCCTCCACCAAACAACCCCGAACCGTAACCCCCCCTCCACCAAACAACCCCGCACCATAACCCCCCTCCACCAAACAACCCCACACCATAACCCCCCCTCCACCAAACAACCCCACACCATAACCCCCCCTCCACCAAACAACCCCACACCGTAACCCCCCCCCTCCACCAAACAACCCCGCACCATAACCCCCCTCCACCAAACAACCCCACACCATAACCCCCCCTCCACCAAACAACCCCGCACCATAACCCCCCCTCCACCAAACAACCCCACACCGTAATCCCCCATCCATCAAACAACCCCGCACCGTAACCCCCCCCTCCACCAAACAACCCCGCACCGTAACCCCCGTCCATCAAACAACCCCGCACCATAACCCCCCCTCCACCAAACAACCCCACACCGTAATCCCCCATCCATCAAACAACCCCGCACTGTAACCCCCCCTCCACCAAACAACCCCACACCGTAACCCCCCCTCCACCAAACAACCACACACCATAACCCCCCTCCACCAAACAACCCCGCACCATAATCCCCCACCACCAAACAACCCCACACCATAATCCCCCTCCACCAAACAACCCCACACCGTAACCCCCCCTCCACCAAACAACCACACACCATAACCCCCCTCCACCAAACAACCCCGCACCATAATCCCCCACCACCAAACAACCCCACACCATAATCCCCCCTCCACCAAACAACCCCGCACCATAACCCCCCCCCCCCCTCCATCAAACAACCCCACACCATAACCCCCCCTCCACCAAACAACCCCACACCATAACCCCCCCTCCACCAAACAACCCCACACCATAATCCCCCCTCCACCAAACAACCCCGCACCATAACCCCCCCCCCTCCATCAAACAACCCCACACCATAACCCCCCCTCCACCAAACAACCCCACACCATAACCCCCCCTCCACCAAACAACCCCACTCCATAACCCCCCTCCACCAAACAACCCCACACCATAACCCCCCCTCCACCAAACAACCCCACACCATAATCCCCCCTCCACCAAACAGCCCCACACCATAACCCCCCCTCCACCAAACAACCCCACACCATAACCCCCCCTCCACCAAACAACCCCACACCATAATCCCCCCTCCACCAAACTTTACACTTGGCACAATGCAGTCAGGCAAGTACCGTTCTCGCTGACCCCGCTCTGGGATTTTATGTGGCCTACCACTTCATGGCTGAGTTGCTATTGTTCCCAATTGTTTCCACTAGTTAGAATACCACTAACAGTTGACAGTGGAATATTTAGTAGTGAGGAAATTTCACGAATGGACTTATTGCACAGATGGCAACTGATCGCGGTCTCACGCTTGAGTTCACTGAACTCCTGAGAGCGACCCGTTCTTTCACAGGTGTGTGTAGGAGCGTCTGCATGCCTAGTGCTGGATTTATAAAACAGTGGCCATGGAAGTGACTGGAACACCTGAACTCAATAATTTGGAGGGGTGTCCAAATACTTTTGGCAATATAGTGTATATCGCAGTATGTACTGTGAATTACCACGTGTAACATCAAAATACTTTGGGACAGTAAGTAAAATCTCATGAAGAGACACACACACACCACATTTTTGGGCAGCTTGTGTCCCGGCAGGTACTTGGCGTTCTCATGGTCGGTGTTGATGATCTCAGTGAGTTTACGGCCGTCAATCATCTCCTCATAAACCCACATCTTCACCATCGGGTCGAAGCGGTTTGAGGCTTTAACATTGTGTCCGATGATCTTTGCAATGGCAGAACCCCTATACAACACACACACACACAAAACACAACACATCACTAACAACAACACACACAAAAACACATGTACTAACCAACAACACCACACACACACACACACACACACACACACACACACACACACACACACACACACACACATCCCTAACCAACGACACACACACAAACACATCACTAACCAACAACACACACACACACACCCTAAACAAGAGTTAACCAAGGACCACGGTTGACGTTACCCAATTAAGCTATGAAAACATTATTTCTGAATGTTCCCTGAACGTTCAAAACATCCAGTTTATTAAATGTTAAGGGAACATTCAATTTTATCATTCTTCAATCATTATGGAACGTTACTTTTGAATGTTGAACTTTCTGAAACAAGTAACATTTAAAAAATGTTAGACGAACAGCCAACTAAAATGTTTCAGAAAGTCATTATTAGTGAAATATACCCAGAGAACAGGGAACGTTCTCTCAAGGTTATGAACAAACGCACGGTTCATTCATAGTATCTGGTCTTTAATAATGTTCTCTAAACGTTAGAACAAAAAGATAAATACCGTTTTTTCCGAAAAATTTTTGTTCGTCTAACGTTTTTTAAAAGTTATACTTGTTGTTTCAGAACGTTCAGAGAACATTAAAAAGTAACGTTCCCATTAAGTTTGAAGAATTATATAAAATGGAATGTTCCCTTAAAAACGTTCAAACAAAACTGGATGTTTTAAATATATAACGTTTTCATAACTTGGAACGTTAGCAAACGTATTTTTGTTAGCAAGAATGTGAGGGGAACTGTGGTATTTTTAGAAAGTAAAGCGGTAAATTACCATTATGGCAATCAATCAGTGAAATATCCAAGACTCACGGTATTTGAACATCAGAGTATGGTAACACCACAGTAGTTTTTGCAAGAGCGAACATGTATATAGACAGAGACACACACACACACACACACACACACACACACACACACACACATATTTACATACATACACACAAATATATGCGCGCGCATATACAAACACACACATGTGGAAACGCAACAGACGCCGGTGAAAATGAAACTAGTCGCGCGTCTGGCGTCGCGTCGCGTTCAGTGTTCACTGCGTCAGTCACCGCAAACAGCTTCAGGATCATCATAATCATAATCATATATGAGAAGGAACTCACCAGTTTCCAGAGCCAATAATACAAACTTTCTTTCCAGGCATTGTGTTGTTGTCTGTTGATCAGTCAGAGAGAGAGTGAAGTTTAACTTCCTGACACACCCGTCAAAGAGAGAGAGAGAGAGAGAGAGAGAGAGAGAGAGAGAGAGAGAGAGAGAGGGAGAAGGAGAGAGAGAGAGGGAGAGAGAGAGTGTGTGTGTGTGTGTGTGAGAGTGAGAGGGAGAGGTAGAGAGTGTGTGTGTGTGAGTGAGAGAAAGAGGGAGGGAGAGGTAGAGAAAGGGAGAGAGAGAGGTAGAGAGAGGGAGTGGGAGAGTGTGTGTGTGTGTGTGTGTCAGTGAGTGAGAGAGAATGTAAGGTTGGGTTCAACAGGTCTGGATTTGTCTTGATTTCTGAATTCCTTCTTTCTGTGTATTAATCATCTGTGATACTCATACTTAATAAACAGCTCAGCTTAACTTACATGATTTTATTTGTCTCAATGAAAGCGTTCAGGTGCAGAAAGCACGAGAAATATCCCGCTAGCTCAATAAAGCCTCGTCATGTGACCCTGTGGCTTCGCTGTTCTTGTGGGAGACATGTGAGCAGCGAACGCTATCGGTTCTGCAGAAGAACAGCTTCATACAGGACCAAATAATGTTCTGCGTATATTTCATATATTTACAGCATTTATCGAGCACTTCTGCTGCCCTGTTCAGACATCAAAGGGAAAACAATCACATTTTATAAGCATGACCTTTGACCCCAGAGATGATCCTCAGCTGAGCGAGTAAAGTCAGCAAAACAACATAATATACAATAATATAATATATAACAACATAATATAGAATAAAAAAACATAACATATATTTATAATATATAATACAATATAAAATAAAAAATAGAACAAACAAATTCTGGAAAAAATATAAACATATTTTATTCAATTCGACAAATAATGGACTGACAGAGAAACAGTAATTTATTATTATGTGAATATTACGCATACACACACGCTGATTAAAAGAGACAAACATTCTCCGCTGCTTATTAAACATTAAACTACTGAACATGAAGTTATTTCACTACCGCTTCTTCCCTTCATGATATTCATAATGCAATAGTGTGTGTGTGTGCAGCGTCGTGTGTGTGCGTGTGTGTGTGTGTGTGCGCAGCGTCGTGTGTGTGTGTGTGTGTGTGCAGCGTCGTGTGTGTGTAGCGCGTGTGTGTGTGTGCAGCGTCGTGTGTGTGTGTGTGCAGCGTCGTTTGTGTGTGTGTAGCGTCGTGTGTGTGTGTGTGTGTGTGTGTGCAGCATCGTCTGTGTGTGTGTGCAGCATAGTGTGTGTGTGTGTGTGTGTAGCATCGTGTGTGTGTGCAGCGTGGTGTGTGTGTGTGTAGCGTGGTGTGTGTAGCGTCGTGTGTGTGTGTGTGCAGCGTCGTGTGTGTGTGTGTGTGCAGCGTCGTGTGTGTGTGTGTGTGTGCAGCGTCGTGTGTGTGTGTGTGTGTGCAGCGTCGTGTGTGTGTGTGTGTGTGTGCAGCGTCGTGTGTGTGTGTGTGTGTGTGTGTGTGTGCAGCGTCGTGTGTGTGTGTGTGTGTGTGTGTGTGTGCAGCGTTGTGTGTGTGTGTGTGTGTGTGTGTGCAGCGTCGTGTGTGTGTGTGTGTGTGTGTGTGCAGCGTCGTGTGTGTGTGTGTGTGTGTGTGTGTGTGTGTGCAGCGTCGTGTGTGTGTGTGTGTGTGTGTGTGTGTGCAGCGTTGTGTGTGTGTGTGTGTGTGTGTGCAGCGTTGTGTGTGTGTGTGTGTGTGTGTGTGAAACTGAACTATCATCAAATGTCTGTAAAATGGTGATTTTAATGCATCCCAGAAATATCTAAAATCATTCATATTATAAACATCCAAACCAATACAAATAAAATAACAGCAATAATTGTATTAATCATATTCAATTCTATGGACTAACAAATCTAATGTATTAACACATTTTTTTTACATATATTTTTTTGCCGTTTCCAGCATTAGTGCGCAACCGTTCCCACGTGATTATCACCAGATGACAAGAAGAAATCCATAAAACACAGACAAGTATTCCTGAGACAGGAAATGACATCACTAGACCAGAACATGCACACACACACACACACACACACACACACACACACACACACACACACACACACACACACACACACACACACACACACACACACACACACACACACACACACACACACACACACACACACACGCCGGGTTCAGAGACAAACTGCAAAGAAAAACTACTAAATAAATAAAGACATTTAAAATGAAATTAGTTTTCCCCTAGTATAATCTGTCTGGAATAAAGGTATAATTCCCTAAATGAGCTATTAGATCATGTGACTGTAGTGTCTGACCTCACAAACTGCCTACTAGTGTGTGTGAGAACATCATTTGACAAAAGTGTGTGTGTGTCTGACTTCACAGGACTGATAAAAGAGTCAAGAACTGTGAACGGCAATGAAGCGACGGTAGGTCACATGATTATGACATCATGGCGGATGTAGTACGTCCAGATTACACACACACACACACACACACACACACACACACACACACACTCTACATTGAATGTACTTTTTAGTGGTCATGAAGTAATTACTTATTCAAAATAAGTCCCGACTCAAGAGAGAATGTGATTTAGGACGCCACCATTGACACACAGAGAGGAAGAGAGCAGCGCCACATGAGGAAGTGATGTCACATGATGAGGAAGTGATGTCACATGATGAGGAAGTGATGTCGCATGACACGCCAGGCGTCAGTCAGGGCTGTTCACAGTGTGTCACTAACGTTCAGAGTTCTGATATTAAAAATGTATTCGTACATGATGAGATTAACATTAATCAAAAGCATTGTTCATTGTAGTTAAATTATGTAAACAAATAAAACCTTATTGTAAAGTGTTACTAGTGTCATTAACATACCATTATATTTTTATTAATATCTTTCATTTTAAATTTAAAGTTTTAGTAATTTTATTTTATTTTATTTTTTTAAAGTTTTGAATTGATTTCAGTTTTAGTTATTTTGGCGCTTCAAGTAAAACTAAACAACTGAGAAATGCTGGCAACTATCTGAAATAAAATAAGTTTGTTTTTATTAGAGCCGGGCAACGAGTAATGGCATCCAAAATCAAAGTTTGTGTTTCCATAATATGTGTGTGCATGCATGTATGTATACATTTAAGAAAAATGTGTTATTTATTATTTATAAATATATATATACAGTATATACATGCAAATATTTCTTAAATATATACATGCATGTGTGTGTATTTATATATAAAATAATTATACACAGCACACACACACATATATAATGGAAACACAAACTTAGATTTTGGATGTGATTACTCGTTGCCCGGCTCTAGTTTTGATGTTATTCCAGTTGTATCGGCCGCGATGTGCATGTTAGCTGCAGTTACTGAAGCCGCTGCACATGAGCTCGAGGTTCTGTGATTAATATGTGTGTAGTGTGTGTGACGTCACCCGCGGGTTTATGAAGAGCGTTTCTTAAAGTGGGCGGAGCCGGCCGTCGCCATCTTGGCCGCGTCACTCCCGGATAAACGAACATGTGCAGCGAGGCGGATTAGCTGAGGAGACGTGACGCTAACGCTAGCAGACAAACACTAGCAGTGACATCAGCGGCAATCCACCTGTCACTCAAGTGGCCACGCCCTTAATTATGCAGAACTTTATGGCTTAATATAATTTAAACGGATGAGTTATAAAAACATTCCCCCCCCTCACGGTCGTCATGAAGGGCAACATTAGCGATATAGACCAAAAGCACTTTTTGCCCCAGACTGTAAACATGTGTTTTTCTGCTGTAAAGTTGGGCATTTTAACATGCGGGTCTATGGGACTGAGTCTCTTCTGCAGCCGGCCTCTAGTGGCCAGTGGAGGAACTGCAGGGTAGCTCACTCAGTGTTGGATGTCAGTCAGTGTGCGATGAGCTAAACTCCCGTCAGCGCTGGAGTCACGAGAGACTGGCGGTCGTGGCGCTGCTTGCGTTCTCAGGACTTGAACGCGGCCAGAACGGCCCAGATCATCTCCTCGGCCGGGGTCGTGACCCGCGCGCTCTCCGTCTCCGGCTCGGCCTCGGTCAGGCTCCGCGAGCGCGTGCTGGCTAGCTCGTAGCGCTCGTCGGGCAGCGAGGACAGGGCGTTCTCCAGCACGTCGGACACGTGTGCCAGCAGCACCAGCGCCAGCGCGCGCCGGCTCATGCGCAGCGGGTCGTTGGTCCAGCGCTCCAGGAGTGTGTCCTGCAGCCGCCGCACGAGCCGCTGCTTCTCCGCGCCGTCCGTCAGCGGGTGTGTGGTCATGTCGAACACCAGGAAGTTCTGCTTCTCCGTCGTCAACACGCCCTTCTCCA
>NW_026606705.1:1640000-1655000 GCF_029890125.1 Rhinichthys klamathensis goyatoka | reverse complement strand
AATAGCTACATGCTAATAGCAATTAGCTTAGGGTTAAAAAACATGATAAAAAAAGTCAAAATGTGCTAGCATCATGCTAACAGCATGGTAATCATGTTAACATCATGCAAGCAACATGCTAATCGTGTTGTCATAATGTTAAAAAATGCTAACATGTTAATTGTGTTAACACCATGTTAAAAAATGCTAACAACATGCTAATCATGTTATCTTGTTAAAAACATGCTAACAACATGTTAATTGTGTTATCATCATGCTAATTGTGTTAACATAATGCTAATAACATGCTAATCGTGTTAACATCATGCTAACAGCTTGCTAATCATGTTAGCATCATGCAAGCAACATGCCAATTGTGTTAACATCATACTCGCAACATGCTAATTATGTCAGAATCATGCTAACAACATATTAATCATTTCGTTAAAAGCATGATTGCAAAATATTAATCATGTTAGCATCATGCTAACGATATGCTAATCGTGTTAACACCCAGAATGCATCAGTGTGTATGCGCTCACCCTGCGGTCCAGCAGTTTCCTGCGACGTGAGCTCGGCGGCTCCAGATGAACTCGTCCTCGTAGCGTTAGCTCCACCAGAATACACCCGCGCAGACCCGACGAGATGCTGTCGTTCCAGAAGGACGTGTAGCCCTGCGCACACACACACACACACAGATCAACAACACAACTATTAAACAAATTCATCAGAAGATATAAAACTTACAGAGAGAGAGAGAAAATTTCCAGATGTTTTGTCCTAATGTGTTGTGATTTGAGCTTAGCTTTTCCACTTTCATTTAGTAGCAACCATTTTTATTGTGTAAATAAAGCGTATAACAACGTAAAGCAGCTGCAACATTCTAACACAAGCAGTTTGTGAATAAAACAGCTGGTTCAGTGAATGATTAAACGAAGGAAGCTAGTGAAAGTCAACACTACAGGATCACACGCGCTCTCCGGCAGAACATCAGATGGCCAATGAACACGGATGACATTTGGTCAGATGAACTATGAAGATCTGCCTTCAGATAGTGTTTCTCAGAAGAGTATTAACTCTTCAGATCTGTCAACATACACATCTCTCTCTCTCTCTCTCCGTCTCACACACACACACACACACACACACACACACACACACACACACACACACACACACACACACACACACACACACACACACACACACACACACACACACACACACACAGGAAGTTTAATATTAACCAAGTGACAAGGAAGTTTGCTCAGAGGCTTTACACAAGAATAGACAGACACGCCTGCAGTTCAGAGCAGAAACAATATCTATCCATCCATTCTAAATACATAATCCCCCTTTCGTGTGTGTGTGTGAATCTTCAGTTGATCCCCAGGCTGTGGGACGGGCCGGTTCCTCCACACACACTCCTCCAGCCGTGTCTCTGCACTGAGGACAGGAGTATAAACTGGGCAGACGCCGGTGTTGATGAGATCTCCCCTGAGAAACAGCCCCGCACCACTGTCCCCCCTCCAGCAGGAGGCGCTCTCTCGCCCGCCGAACCCGCCTCTCCCATCAGACAGAGAGAGAGAGTGTGTGTGTGTGTGTGTGTGACTGACAGAGAGAGTGTGTGTGTGTGTGTGTGTGTGACTGACAGAGAGAGTGTGTGTGTGTGTGTGTGACTGACAGACAGAGAGAGAGTGTGTGTGTGTGTGTGTGTGTGTGTGTGTGTGACTGACAGAGAGTGTGTGTGTGTGTGTGTGTGTGTGTGACTGACAGAGAGTGTGTGTGTGTGTGTGACTGACAGACAGAGAAGTGTAAACCCACTCCGTGAAGCTCCCGCCGCACAGGTTCTGTGGACGTTCTGAAGAGTCTATATCAGTCCAGGTGTCGCGTGAGAATCCCTGACCGTCGAAGCATAGGGGTGACATCACATTTTCTGTGTTGGGTTCAGTAGATATGATACAAAATACATAATTTGGTTATGGCGCAAAGTAACATGGCCGCCACGAGGCGTTTTTGCGATGGCTTCATTTCTTCAGGGCCGCAAACCGTACAAGAGCACCAACCTTCAGTGAACATCACCTCAGAGTTTGCACAGAACCGGTTCAACCGGACTATTCCAGAATAACTACAGAAATACTCAACACCACCCATACTGTTTCCACTGACCACAGGCCTGACACCAGTGTGTGTGTGTGTGTGTGATGGGTAGGTTTAGGGGTCGGGTTAGTGTGTGTGTGTGTGTGTGTGTGATGGGTAGGTTTAGGTGTCGGGTTAGTGTGTGTGTGTGTGTGTGTGTGTGTGTGATGGGTAGGTTTAGGTGTCGGGTTAGTGTGTGTGTGTGTGTGTGATGGGTAGGTTTAGGTGTCGGGTAAGTGTGTGTGTGTGTGTGTGTGTGTAATGGGTAGGTTTAGGTGTCGGGTTAGTGTGTGAGTGTGTGTGTGTGTGTGATGGGTAGGTTTAGATGTCGGGTTAGTGTGTGTGTGTGTGTGTGATGGGTAGGTTTAGGAGTCGGGTTAGTGTGTGTGTGTGTGAGTGTGTGTGATGGGTAGGTTTAGGTGTCGGGTTAGTGTGTGTGTGTGTGTGTGTGTGTAATGGGTAGGTTTAGGTGTCGGGTTAGTGTGTGAGTGTGTGTGTGTGTGTGATGGGTAGGTTTAGATGTCGGGTTAGTGTGGGTGAGTGTGTGTGATGGGTAGGTTTAGGAGTCGGGTTAGTGTGTGTGTGTGTGTGTGTGTAACCTCTTTATCCTTGAGTCCCAGCAGCAGGATCTCCTCCATCAGTGTGAGTCTCAGTGATTTGGAGTCGGTGTCGATCTCTTCTTCCTCCTCGTCTCTCTTCTTCTCCTCCCTCTCCTCAGCGTTACTCCCTCCATCCGCTGGAGTCTCCACACGCCGGGTGCGCTTCGTCAACGTGGTCATTCCTCCTGCTAACACAACCTACACACACACACACACCTTTACTCAATCTGGAAATCACGCACTAACATACTTCAGATTTCCCTTTTTAACAGGAATAATGATGAAATCCTTTCAGGGAGATTCTAGCAAACCAGTTCAACTTCAGCATCAGTGTCTCTAACATATACAAGCTACATTTACAAGCTACATATACATACACTCACCGCATCTGCTAGTTTGTCATCAAAAACACAATGTCAGTCCAATGTAAGATTTCTGTCTCGCGACTGCGTTCACTTCCCTGTGCGCTCGCCCGAGTGCGCTTCACCTGTGGACACGCCCCTCTGGCCGCTCAGCCAATCAGGAGCAGCTCCAGCGCCTCTCCTCCAATCAGGACTGTCGACGCACACGGAACGAGCGCACCTGTTCTGTCACCCGGATTCAGGATCCACATCAATACCATAGGCTTTCATTAGACACTTAAAAAATGTGACCGAACAAGTTTATTAACATTGTGTGACGCCATTGTCAAAGATATCGGGCTTTATGGTTACGAATTTCATAAAAATGGGTGATTCTTGAATAAATGTTGTCATTTTCACTTTCTTTCGGCTACCTCAAGCCTTGGACCTTGTTTATAGACACATAATAATATATATTTTTAATGTAGCCTATAGCCTATATATTTATAAACATATTGCTGTATGATGAATACTGCATTCAATGTTTTTTTTATTACATTTTGGGATTTTGATAAATGTATGTTGTATGCACATTACAAGCATTACGTATGTTTTAAGCATAGACTGTATAAAAGAAGGTTTTGAGTAATAAAATGACAAACGCTGCAACAGCGCCATCACGCGGCGGCCACACTCACTGCATGTGAACGTATGCTTTCTTGAGATTAATGACAGGTACTTTGAAATATTTTATACATCTTACATGTTACATCTTAATGGTGGGTAGAAAAAGGATACAGATATGTAAATAAAATAAAAAAAATGGGATGAACAACTGTTAATAACAAGAAAAGGATGTGAGAATGCCAAGATTACGTATTGGGCATACAGCACTAAATCAAAGTTTATATAAAATAGGTAAACATGAAACCGGTAACTGCGATAAATGTGGATATCCAGAAACAGTAAATCATATATTACTAGGATACAGCATACAAAAGAGAAAGACTTAAATTAGTTCAGTCACTAAAGGATAGGGGTGTTAGCAATTATTCACTTAAGGAAATAGTAGGAGAAGGAACAAAATATATAATACATGAGGAATTAGATTTTTTTTTTTTTTTTTAAATGATACAGGACTGGTACATTTTTTTTTTTTTTTCTCTCAACCAAGTGTTTTCAACCGAGTAGCGCTTCATCCTCCGATCCAGCAGAGGCGCACATGCAGCTTTTAGATGGTTTGGCAGCCGCCATTTAAACAACAGAAGAAGAAGAAGTATATATCGCGCCTGCTGCTCTTTGACATTAGTATATTATTATTAGTTATTGACGGAAGACCGGTTTTATTTCCAGTGTTTCTGCCGCGGGGAATCATGTCGCTAAACCCGGGCCCGGACTCTCTGCAGCGGGGTCCGAAAGAGAAGCAGGTACCGCCACTGCGATCGTCAATGAAGCAACACAAACACACATAACCAGTCATTTAAAACCGACCCGCGGCTTTAACGGGTATTTACTGTCGTTAAGACAGGAATAAAAAGAAATCGTGACTTAACGGATCCTCGCCGAGGTCACGCCCACTCTGCGAGCATATCCTCGCTCTGATTGGTCGATCAGTCCATCAGTCACATAGATGGACTCCTATTGGTCGGTGTTTGTTGTCATTTTGTTAGTCCATAGCATACTTATAATTCGGTACTGAAAAAAAGAGATAATACAGAACACATGTTGTATACATATTCTCCGCTTGTCAAATGTAAAGAGTATATCAAGACTATAGCGCTTTTAACAAGACTGCTTTATACAATACAGATAGTTTAAAATCAGTTTCACGGGAAAATATCGTAATTTTAAAGCGATATTAACTGTAAAATATCAAATAAATATAATGAAATGTCTAAAAAATAAATGTGTATTTGCAGGATTCTCTGGAAAAGATCTGTAACCCAATACTGTCCAAAGAGGCAAACCTCAAGGCAAAATATCCAAATCTGGGACAAAACCGGCGGTTCTGGCTTTCTGATGAAGAGGAGTGAGTGGAGCCAGCAGTGAATCAAGGGATCATTCTCATTTTTGAGTGAACTACTAACCCACTACAATCTAAATAATGCGTGTAAATCTCTCCTCTTGTAGCAGAAGTACTTTGACTCGGGCGATTATAACGTGGCAAAAGCCAAGATGAAGAGCAAACTCGTGCTGGCAACCGGTCCTGAAGACAAGCTGGGGACCGGAGACCATATTCCCAAACCACAGGATCTTCCTCAGAGGGAACCCAGCGCCCTCGCCAGCAAACTGGCCGGAGAAACACACACACACACACACACACACACACACACTGAGGCGAGTCGTGGCGTTTAATCTCGGGTAGTTGAGGGATCGGAACCTCTAGAGGAGATCCAGACACTGAAGATGCAGATCAAACCTAAGAGAGAGAGAGAGAGAGAGAGAGAGAGAGAGAGAGAGAGAGAGAGAGAGAGAGAGAGTGTGTGTGTGTGTGTGATAGAGAGAGAGAGAGAGAGAGAGAGAGAGTGAGTGTGTGTGTGTGTGATAGAGAGAGAGAGAGAGAGAGAGAGAGAGAGAGAGAGAGAGAGAGAGAGAGAGAGAGAGAGAGTGAGTGTGTGTGTGTGTGTGTGTGTGTGTGTGATAGAGAGAGAGTGAGAGAGAGAGAGAGAGAGAGATATGACGAAAGGAGCAGGGCGCGTCCCAGTCCAGTCGAGAGTAACGTGTGTTTTATACGCCTGACGCGAGCGGACGTCACTAGCACAGTTTGGGGTCAGTAACCAAAGACGCATTAAATTGACCAAAAGTGACAGTAAAGACACTTATAATGTTACAAAAGATTCTATTTCAAATAAACGCCGTTCTTTTGAACTTTCTATTCATCAAAGAATCCTGTATAAATATTAAATAAATATAAACTTTAATAACTTCATATCTTCTGGAGGAAAAGAGATTTTGAAGTATTTTATGTTATACTCTGTGACTGATGTATAATTACACTGTTATGTAGGATTGTGGCATTATTTTCATGATGGTTAGATTATAAAAGATGATAATAATAATAATAAATTGCGGTAATGCGTGTTTTTGATTAAATCTGCAAAAATGAAAGGTGCGATAAACACTGCATGATCCATAAACACTTTAAAGTTTAAATAACCTTTTGTTTTGCATGACAGATAAACACATAAAGTGTACAATCATTTAAGAGCATAATGTGGAAGAAATGTAATATGTTTGGCATTTAATTATATTTATAGAATCTTAGAAATATGGTAATTAGATTAATGCAGTGTCGATACATATCCTTATGAATATGAGTATGTGTGTGTCCTTGTATATGACCTGACGAAAGTTAATGTGTATGACCGAGACCCAGAGTCTCCATTCTAGAGGATAATATTAAATATGATAACCATAACTAACACATTGTTTAGATTTGGCTGAGACATATCTTCATTTAGCCTCGAGAAACAACTATAAAGATTACAATTATTTTTTTAGCTAAACAAAGAACATCAGAAAGTGTAATGATATGCAGTGACATCAGAGAGTGTGTTTTATATTAGAGTACGAGAGAGTGAAATGTTATGTAAAAAATATTGGAGTGAAGATTTTTTATGGTAGTTTTTAAAATGTAAAGTTTAGCCTGTGCTCTGAGCTCACATGAATATCAATAATTCAAACATATATTTACAAGTCTATTGTCATATATAATCATAGAAGGCCAATATCCACCAGAGGTCTCTAGTGACAGCAACATTGAGCTTTTTTTAATTGAAAATACTTGACAGAAAGTAATCATATCTATTCAGTAAGATATAAAGACTCCATATGCAGTGCCCAGTTGTGTGTGTGTGTGTGTGTGTGTATAGAGCTAGTGTTGAGTGTAAAGCTGGCGTGAGTCAGAGGGCAAAGGGTCACTCGTGTCGGGTTCAGCTTCACACACGCCTGATCTCCTCGCCGCTCCAGCTCCTCCATGATTTGACTGAATTACTTTGCATTACCTGTATGTATTTCACTAATCTGAGCTGAAGTTATATAAAGAATTCACCCAGAATCAACATTAAATTAATAATAACTTATACAAAATATATATGTACACTGTCATCCAACAACATTTCGAATACAACGTGGTTTATAAAACATTTCTGACCTTTAGGTGAAATATTCCATTCAGTCAGTTATGTGAAAAGAACATTAAGAATTTCCTAGGAAGTTCTAGAGGAAGACCATATATGGACATTAGGGGCGGGGTTAAAAGGATATGAAAGAAGAAACACGTCATGACGCAGAGTATAAAAGCCATCCTTGTTCCCTCTACTTCCGCTTCACTCACACAAGAGTGTCGACCGTCACGAGCACTATAACCGTCGTCATCGTCCAAGCTTAACCTTCACCCTTTAAACTTCAATCTTATTTAAGTTTTTCTGTTTGTAAGCGTAATTATGACTCTGACATTAGGAATCAGGCGAGCGACCGCGATGAGTTTCTTCGCACAGGGCGCGCATACGACGCTCGTGCCCTCGCTGAAAACGCGCAACGAGGACGAGCTGGACGGGTGCGCGGATGAGATGGACTCCGCGTTAAAGCCGGTGAGGCCGGGAACGAACGGAACAAAAGGCCTCCAGCTCGACGGGCGCTTCGTGTCCGCGACCGACGGCTCTCTCCCGTCCACTCCGGACTCAGCCGAGCTCGGGTCCGCAGAACTGGACCGTGATACTCGACAGCTCCTGCTGGACTTCTATCGCACACACACGGAATGTGTTCACCCGAGCAGAACCACAACAGCGCGCTGCCGACAATGAGGCGCGTCGTCGGGGAGATTCTCGAGAAGCACCAGATCGTATACAAAGGTAAGACGCGCGCATGCGCGCTCCCGGTACGCCTGTTTGACTAAGTCACGTGATATTCTGTGTGGTTGCATCTCTATTTATTTGCATTGTTTCTGATAATGTCCGTTTTATTTTTGCATTCTTATTCATAGTAATTTGACTTATTCACGTTTAAAAAAAGCATAGATCAACTCATCAGTAGAATACAATTTCAAATAAGTATTACCCTAAAATGAGTTTTAAGATGTCTGATTTCAGAGTAAACAAGTCACGTGATGTCGGTTTATAGACTAATTATAATAAGCCATTTTACTTCTATTCAGTTTATTTGTGTCGTTTCTGATAGTGATAAGTTGTCACTTAAGTCGATGTTATTTCGTTTTATTTTGTGTACTTATTTATAGTTAAGTGAACGCAAATAAAGAGTTCCTGTTTGTCGGTGGGGTTTTTCTCGGTAGCTTTATCTGGCAAACCGCGAGCTCGTCAGCGCTTCTCGGAACTGCCGGAGTTCCGCTTATCTTCAGCTGTGTGTGTGTGTGTGTGTGTGTGTGTGGTGGGGGAGGAGGGTTTCACAAACACTGACACCATCTCAGAAGTGCAAAGTGGAACCATTTTAACGCATTGCTTTAGAAATGTGCGATACGTGAACTCGGCAGTTTAAAGCAGAGCCGGTTATGTGCTGTCAGTCAAAAGGGGGCGGGGCCAGCGCAATTCTCTATCATATCGGCATTATCGCAAACATGTGTATTATGCAAACTTATCTATTACTGATTGCAAATTATGTGACTAAAACTATTGTTAGGAATGAAATTAATTGACATTGTGGGTAGTAGATTACATTTCACTTTAGGTAATGTGTTCTGATTACTTTTTAGATTACTTATGATTTGATTGGCATTTGTGTACCATTTTGATTTATTTTTTTAAACAAAAAAGAAAACAAAGGGAAAGAATTCTTTATCAGCGTCATGCAATAGTGCAATAAACACTACAGTACACCAGAACTGCATTAGTAGAGATTCATCTGATCTGGGTTCAGTAGTTCTGTCAGCTGATCTGGGTTCAGTAGTTCTGTCAGCTGATCTGGGTTCAGTAGTTCTGTCAGCTGATCTGGGTTCAGTAGTTCTGTCAGCTGATCTGGGTTCAGTAGTTCCTATGAGCTGATCTGGGTTCAGTAGTTCTGTCAGCTGATCTGGGTTCAGTAGTTCTGTCAGCTGATCTGGGTTCAGTAGTTCTGTCAGCTGATCTGGGGTCAGTAGTTCCTATGAGCTGATCTGGGTTCAGTAGTTCCTATGAGCTGATCTGGGTTCAGCAGTTCCTATGAGCTGATCTGGGTTCAGTAGTTCCTATGAGCTGATCTGGGTTCAGTAGCTGACGCTGCTCTCTCTCAGGCATGTTGTATGAGCTGATCTGGGTTCAGTAGTGTATATATGAGCTGATCTGGGTTCAGTAGTGTGTGTATATGAGCTGATCTGGGTTCAGTAGTGTATGACTGATCTGGGTTCAGTAGTGTATATATGAGCTGATCTGGGTTCAGTAGTGTGTGTATATGAGCTGATCTGGGTTCAGTAGCTGACGCTGCTCTCTCTCCTCAGGCATGTTGCAGCGCCTCCACATGGACTCTCAGAAGGACTCGCTGGACTTCGTCGGCTCGATAGCGAAGAGCATGTTCAGCGACGGCAGCACGAACTGGGGCCGCGTCACGAGCCTGGTGGCGTTCGGGGCCGTGGTGTGTTCCCGCCTCAAGGAGTGCCAGCGCGAGGAGTGTGTGGAGGCCGTGGCGCAGCAGATCTCCTCATACCTGATCTCAGAACAGCACCACTGGCTGCGGAGCAACAACGGCTGGGTGAGTCCAGTGCTGCGTCTGTCGACCGCTCGTAGACACGCCCCCTTCAGTTACTGTTGCTATGTCCGACAAGCCCCGCCTCTCACACGCCACATGTTCTCGCGCAGTGAAACACACACCGCGGAGCAGAGAGACTGACAAGCCCTGAAAACTGCAGCCTAGGCGCCTCGATCGCCCCCCGGTGGCTGGGCCCAGTATAGCTCATAAACCCCGCCTCCACGAGTTACTCAACGGCATGTGAGACCAACCAAACAGTTTAATTACACTTCAAATATCTTTTTTCCAAAGGTGGTTTCTGTCATTTGCTGTCGTTTTTTCCCCGCTGATGTAAGTTCAAATGTCCGTTGACTGACTAACTAAAAATAAACGTTAAAATAAGTTTGTTTTTAGTTAGTTGCGTGATGCTATAAAAACAGTGGTGTAACGTCATGATTGACAGCTGTGATTGACAGGTTCTCTGTCACTGAAGATCCCGAGAAACGTCTGCTGGTGCTTCGGACACTGAGGAGATTGTATTTATCATTCAACTTTGATTCAGATTGTATCAACTTTCAAATTTGTTCGTTTAAAAAAAAAAAAGAAATTTAAACGATAAATACCGTTTTGTGGCTCTAAGTTAAAGCCGCTCGTGAACCGATCATCTCTTCCTTCTCGTTATAGCATCAAATAAACACTGCGAAAATCCACCTGGAATACTAGACGATCTGGGACTTCTGGCACACACACTTCAACACACTATACTGTGGCACACACACACTTCAACACACTATACTGTGGCACACACACACTTCAACACACTATACTGTGGCACACACTCTTCAACACACTATAATGTGGCACACACACACTTCATCACACTATACTGTGGCGCACACACACTTCAGCACACTATACTGTGGCGCACACACACTTCAGCACACTATACTGTGGCGCACACACACTTCAGCACACTATACTGTGGCGCACACACACTTCAGCACACTATACTGTGGCGCACACACACTTCAACACACTCTGTTCTGGTGTGCTCACTCACTCACTCACTCACTCACTCACTGACTGTGTGTGTTGTGTGTTCTCTCAGAGCCGGTGTGGAGTGTGTGTGTTCTCTCGGAGCCGGTGTGGAGTGTGTGCTCGTGTGTGTTCTCTCAGAGCCGGTGTGGAGTGTGTGCTCATGTGTGTTCTCTCTCTCCAGGAAGGGTTTGTGCAGTTCTTCCGCGAGGAGGAGGACGTGGAGTCGCGCGTGCGCGGCGCGCTGATGGCGGTCGTCGGCTGCGCGGGGATCGGCGCCGGCCTGGCGTTGCTGATGCGGTGAGAACGGGCCGCTCCGGGGCAAGCTGAGCCGCCCCGCCGACACTGACGCGCACCAGTGTGTCGTTCGGAGTGAACCTCCGGCTACAGTCCGGCTCTGTGCCGGCGCCTGCTCACGCCACGCGATTGGGCTCTTCGCGAGCCAGATGTGACCAAGATTATAGACTTTTCAGATTTATTTTTTTATAATAAAACAAATACTGAAAGAACTTTGTGTGCATCATGTGATTATGCTTCGCCTTGTAAATAAACGACAGGGCTTTATGAGTGTGTGCTTCCCCAGGAACGAGTTCTGCAGCGCCAGTGTCCAGGTCGAGGGGTAAGATGAGCCGGCTTCACTGAGCTCGACCTTCAGGGAAAGAGAAGCGAGTGGATCCGGTTTCATAGCTTCTGTTCTCTAAGAGTGAACACTTCACACAGCTTGAGAACGCTTTCACTTCTGTTCTGGGAATGACTGAGTAACTCACCAAATCCTGTCTTTGATTGATAATTAAATTATAATAGATATAGTGCTGAACATAGTCAGTTCAGCTTTATTTCTACAGTGCTTTATAAGATGATCAATGATGCAAACTTCAAATATGAGACAAACAGAAATCCGATTCAGCTGGAAATCAAGATCACTGAATCTCTAGTGTGAGTCTCTCGATCTGAAGTTCTATTATCAGACTTCTATTATCAGACTTCTATTATCAGACTCTATTATCAGACTCTATTATCAGACTCTATTATCAGACTCTATTATCAGACTCTATTATCAGACTTCTATTATCAGACTCTATTATCAGACTCTATTATCAGACTTCTATTATCAGACTTCTATTATCAGACTCTATTATCAGACTCTATTATCAGACTCTATTATCAGACTCTATTATCAGACTTCTATTATCAGACTCTATTATCAGACTTCTATTATCAGACTCTATTGACGTTACTGTAAGAATGTTTCTTCATAACTTTGAGAATGTTTCCTGTTCTCTGATTGCATAACTTACTAAGAATAATGTTTAAATGTTTCCTCCCAAGGTTTAGTGCATCATCAGTTATGCCTAATATTCCAAGAATTTTTTTAAGAAGTTTCTGTTGACATATTTGTTTCTATTAATATCTCAAATAAATGAATATATGGATGTTCCACAATGTTTTCTAATAACATTACAAAAACATCCAGCAAATATATTAATAACATAAGGATGTTCAGAGAATGTTCCTCTTAATATTACCAGACTGATTCAAATAATAATATTATAAAAAACATTACATAAACATAATTTGACAGTTTTTCCAAAAATGTTTATACACAGTGTTTGAACTGTGGCTCCATTTCTCAAAACACACGCAGCTCAACATCACACAGCTAACACTCGTTCAAGACTATTAACTCTTCTAAAAATGCTATTGTTGTGTAGTAACTACACACACACACACTACACACAGATGTGACGGATGTTAAACACACTCCTGTGGCTTTAGCTTCAGTGTGCATTAGATAGGAGTGTCACACACACACATGTGCACGACAGTATGAGCACAACATAAGACTTTTACACAGTTATTGAACTGAACTGAATCAATACTGAAAATAAATACATTTTCAAACAAAAATGAAACAAATCATAAAAATGTGTGTGTGTGAGTGAGTGTGTCTCTGAGTGTGTGTTTGTTGATTCCGGTGCAGCACTAACCACACACAGCAGAAGTGTGACATTTATCATCTCAGTGGGTCGTGTGTGTGTGGTTTCTCTCATCTGGTTCAGTGAGTTGATGATTTCTCTGCCTTACTGTGCAAGTCAGCAAATATAGAACAACATTGCTTTTGATGTGTTGCTTTCAGCATCTCTGGTTAACAGCATATGAGATGAGATAAACACACACACGCACACACACACACAACAGCAGCTCTGCACAACAACACACTCGCATTTTTTAAAGACCTGCAAGATGCAAGCTGTAGGGAAGGAAATCTAATTTATTCCTCATATATAATATAAAAGCGAATATGAAGCGTCATCTGAGTAAGAAACACACACTCAGCGCTCGTGTCACAGCAGATCAACAACACACCACAAACATTTCTGAGAAAACTTCCAGTGCAGTGAAACCAGTGTGTGTGTGTGCGTGCGTGTTTGTGTGTGTGTGTGAGTGTGTGTGTGTATTTGTGTGTGTGTGTGTGTTTGTGCATGTTTGTGTGTGAGTGTGCTTTTTTGTGTGTGTGTGTTTGTGTGTGTGCGTGTTTGTGTGTGTGTGTGTATTTGTGTGTGTGTGTGTGTGTGTGTTTGTGCATGTTTGTGTGTGAGTGTGCTTGTTTGTTTGTGTGTGTGTGTGTTTATGTTTGTGTGTGAGTGTGCTTGTTTGTGTGTGTGTGTGTATGTGCTTGTTTGTGTGTGTGTCAAGTCACCTTCATTTACATAGCACTTTTTACATTACAGAGTGTTTCAAAGCAGCTTCACAGTGATAACAGGAATATAATGCAACACAGTTGGTTTCGGCTGCACTGCAGATCTAGAGGAAAGTCACTGTCCAGCTTTAGCAAGTTTTTGATTGATTCATTTCCATTGTAAGAATCGAAATAGGCTTCAAAGTCCACAGGAAAGCCTTCTGTGGTGCCGCCGAGGCCTTCACAGGAGAGTCTAGTAGACCCTGTCTCTGCTGACACTTCACGGTCAATGTGGCCGAGTCGAGGCGCAGGTCCAGCATCTGATCTGGATCCGGCCGACTTGTGATCGATAAGACATCTCTTCATTTACTGCTACAAACTGATAACGGTCAGATAAGTGTGATTTAAACCATGCTTTGCAATTCCACTAATGCCAACATAAATTTTGAGTCTATTTAAAAGAATGCTGTGGTCAATAGTATCAAATGCAGCACTAAGATCGAGTAACACTAATAGAGAGATACAACCACGATCGGATGATAAGAGCAGATCATGTGTGACTCTAATGAGAGCGGTCTCAGTGCTATGGTACGGTCTAAACCCGGACTGGAGATCCTCACAGATATCATTTCTTTCTAGAAAGGAACACAGTTGTGAGGATACTGCCGAGATCGGCCTGTAATTCACTAATTCTGTACGATCAAGTTGTGTTTTTTTAACAAGCAGTTTAATCATAGCCAGCTTAAAAGTTTTCGGTATATATCCTAGAGACAAAGATGAATTAGTAATATTAAGAAGAGGATCGATGACCTCTGGAAGCATCTCTTTCAGTAGCGTAGTCCGTATAGGGTCTAATATACATGTTGTCGATTTAGATGATTTAACGAGTTTAGACAATTCTTCCTCTCCTATAGCAGTGAATGAATGGAAGTTTTCCTCAGGGAGACTACACTGCACTGCCTGATGCAATGCTGTAGTAGACGGGTGCATACTTATAATTTTCTCCCTGATATTATCAATCTTGTAAGTAAAGAAGGGCATAAAGTCATTACTGCTGTGCTGCTTGGAAACTTCAGAAGTTGAAGCTTTATTTCTTGTTAATTCTAATAAATACCTCGGGTTGTGTTGGTTTTCTTCTAAGAGAGACATAAAATAAGCAGATCTAGCCGTCTTTAAGGCCTTTCTGTACGCAATAATGCTGTCTTTCCATGAAATGCGATAAACCTCTAGTTTAGTTTTCTTCCAGTTGCGCTCCATGTTTCTGGCTGTTCTCTTAAGGGCCGGTGTGTGTGTGTGTGTGTGTGTGTGTGTGTGTGTGTGTGTGTGTGTGTGTGTGTGTGAGTGTGTGTTACTAGATAGACTCCAGTATTTCCTCGAGTACGGACAGCAGCAGCAAACATCATATAGAGAATATCTGTGTGTCTGTCAGCTCTCTCTCTCTCTCTCTCTCTCTCTCTCTCTCTCTCTCTCTCTCTCTCTCTCTCTCTCTCTCTCTCTCTCTCTCTCTCTCTCTCTCTCTCTCTCTCTGTGGTTGAACTTCAGATCAAAGGGATGAAAACAGGAAGTAGTTCAT
>NW_026606705.1:1627500-1630000 GCF_029890125.1 Rhinichthys klamathensis goyatoka | reverse complement strand
AGACCTCCTTCTCCTCCTGCGACGACGCGTGTCTGGGCTTGACTCACTTGACTCGGTAGACTCACTCTCACTTGACTCGGTAGACTCACTTGACTCGGTAGACTCACTTGACTCGGTAGACTCACTTGACTCGGTAGACTCACTTGACTCGGTAGACTCACTTGACTCGGTAGACTCACTTGACTCGGTAGACTCACTTGACTCGGTAGACTCGGCGGCACTTGACTCACTTGACTCGGCGGCACTTGACTCACTTGACTCGGCGGCACTTGACTCACTTGACTCGGCGGCACTTGACTCACTTGACTCGGCGGCACTTGACTCACTTGACTCGGCGGCACTTGACTCACTTGACTCGGCGGCACTTGACTCACTTGACTCGGCGGCACTTGACTCACTTGACTCGGCGGCACTTGACTCGGCGGCAATTGACTCACTTGACTCGGGAAGCGCGGTCTCACTTGACTCGGGTTCGTCGAGGCTGAAGCGACGTGCGGGTTCGGAAGACAGAAGCTCAGCCTCAGGCATGTCGATCTCGGCAGGAAGAAGTTCAGGCATGTCGTGGAAAGCGGGCTCGACTCGGTTCACGTGAAGCGCAGGCTTGTGGAGCGTGGTCTCGGCTGAGCAGCTGAAGTGAAGCGCGGGCGCGACCGGGCTGACGTTAAGCGCAGGCTCTCGCAGCTTCTCCTCCACGCCCACAGTAAACGGGGAACCGCTCCACAACAAGGCCAGGTCAACGTACCATTCTAAAGATCCGTGAGGACCAGGTTCGGGCATCAGAGACCGGAGTGGTTCCGATAATCCTCCGCGGAAGAAGATCTTCAAGCCGTGGGTGTTCATTTGCGCGAGATATGCCAGCTCGAGGAATTCTGCGACATAATCCTCGATGGCGCGATTCTCCTGGCGAAGACGGAGGATCTGGACATCAGGACTCCAGGTAGGCATGGCTGCTAGATCCTAGTGGGTCAGTTATTCTGTTGCGATCTGCGTGGAAGCAAAGGCAGTAGGCGGATCTAAATGCAGCAGTAGACTTTAATAATACAAACTAGGGAAAACTCAGAACAGGCAAGACACTCGAAAATACATACATTCAATAACTGACCACGAACAAAAGAGCAGACAGGATTTAAATACACAGAGGTGATCAGGGAACAAGACACAGCTGGGGCAAATCAGAACACAGGTGAATAAACTGAACACTAACAAGGAGCGGGAAAACTGGGAACAGGACTGAACCAAATACACAATGACGGGGAAAACTCAGGGAAACAGATACAGAACAGACATAACTATAACAGGTGCACTGTGTATAATTATTTTGTATATGTAAATACACACACATGCTTGTATATTTAAGAAAAAAATATTATTTATATATAAAATATTTATATTTATATATAATATAAATTAGATATAAATCTATATACAGTATATACATGAAAATATTTCTTAAACATATACAAGCATGTGTGTGTATTTATATATAAAATAATTATACACAGTGCACCCACATATATTATGTAAAAAAAACTTTTATTTTGGATGTGATTAATCACGATTAATCATTTGACAGCCCTAATATATATATATATATAGCAAGAGCATTACATCTAGCATTCAAGTCCCCTTTATTTTTATATAGCGCTTTTTAGTCTACAATACAGATTATTTCAAGGCAGCTTTACAGTGATAACAGGAAAATAATGCAACAAAGTTTGCTTCTCCTGTACAGCAGATCTAGAAGAAATAATCAAGCTTAAGTATGTTCAGTGATGGTTTATTTTGTTGTAAAAAAATATTAATTTATCTAATTTATATAGCCTATAGCTTGCTCTGGATAAAACAGTGATGTCATCGTCCAAATCTCATTCATGCACAAATTATTCATTGAGCACTAGCAAAAGTATTTGTTTGGGAGTTGATGGCAGCAATCTTCCACTAAATTATGGCACGGTTCATGGTTGGGTATTGTTTGAATTTTATTGATTATTGATTCATAATTTCAATTCCAATAAGGTTAAAAAAACAACCTTAGATATCATTCACATTTAGTCTTGTTGCAGAACATGTATTTGTGTCTGAATATCATGAGCAAATCATCAGCTGAAGAACACTTACACAGCAGCGTTTGCCTGCGGTTTAAACACAACCAGCCGAACTAATATACACTTCAAGCGTTATTAAAGACAATAAACACTCAGCAATTAAAAAAGAACAAATAAAAAATGAGCAATCGCAGCAAATAGACACAACTGAACAAAGATACGATTGAAATAAACAGTGTTTTAAGATTTTCAGGTACAGAAACTGTAATCAAATGTAAAATAACAGCAGTTTATTAATGAAATATACATTACAAATATAGTTACTAAAGTTATTCAGTCAAGAACAAGTGAATTTTCTCTGTCTTGTGTAGTTTGGTAAGTGTTACTATAGAGACGGCAGGAATATGAGTGCTGTCACTTTAAGAGCTGCCCAATATCGTTACACACGTGTTCAG
>NW_026606705.1:1565000-1622500 GCF_029890125.1 Rhinichthys klamathensis goyatoka | reverse complement strand
GAGATTCCTTTGAAACATACACGGCAAATAGCAAATTTTTTTCATTGTTTCTCGACACATCATAGCAGCCTAATTCCACACCGGCGATGACATGACTGCCAAATCATTTAAGTCCCCACGCATCATATAGGCTACCTCCTCACGTTTTGACGTCATCAAATTGTGATCGGTTTGTGAGATCGGCCAAGTTGAGTGAGTACCGATCGAGTCATAAAATGTGATGATTGGCCGATACCGATCTCTGGCCGATCGATCAGAGCATCCCTAATAACAAGTGTTCCACAACATGGGTGGGTGGATGGGTGGGTGGAAGGAAGGATGGATGGGTGGAAGGATGGATGGATGGATGGATGAATGGGTGGATGGGTGGGTGGAAGGAAGGATGGATGGGTGGAAGGATGGATGGATGGGTGGAAGGATGGATGGATGGGTGGAAGGATGGATGGATGGAAGGATGGGTGGGTGGGTGAATGGGTGGATGGGTGGATGGAAGGATGGGTGGGTGGGTGAATGGGTGGATGGGTGGGTGGAAGGAAGGATGGATGGGTGGAAGGATGGATGGATGGATGGATGGATGGATGAATGGGTGGGTGGATGGATGGATGAATGGGTGGGTGGAAGGATGGATGGATGGGTGGAAGGATGGATGGATGGGTGGAAGGATGGATGGATGGGTGGAAGGATGGGTGGATGGATGGATGGATGGATGGGTGGAAGGATGGATGGATGGGTGGAAGGATGGATGGATGGGTGGAAGGATGGATGGATGGGTGGAAGGATGGATGGGTGGGTGGATGGATGGATGGGTGGAAGGGTGGAAGGATGGATGGATGGATGGGTGGAAGGATGGATGGATGGATGGGTGGAAGGATGGATGGGTGGATGGGTGGAAGGATGGATGGATGGATGGATGGAAGGATGGATGGATGGGTGGATGGATGGATGGGTGGAAAGATGGATGGTGGATGGGTGGAAGGGTGGGTGGTAGGAAGGATGGGTGGATGGATGGATGGGTGGAAGGATGGATGGATGGATGGGTGGATGGAAGGGTGGATGGGTGGATGGATGGGTGGATGGAAGGGTGGATGGGTGGATGGAAGGGTGGATGGGTGGGTGGAAGGGTGGGTGGGTGGAAGGGTGGGTGGGTGGGTGGAAGGGTGGATGGGTGGGTGGAAGGGTGGATGGGTGGGTGGAAGGATGGATGAATGGGTGGAAGGATGGATGAATGGGTGGAAGGATGGATGGATGGATGGGTGGATGGGTGGAAGGATGGATGGATGGGTGGAAGGATGGATGGATGGGTGGAAGGATGGATGGGTGGATGGATGGATGGGTGGAAAGATGGATGGATGGATGGATGAATGGGTGGATGGGTGGAAGGATGGATGGATGGATGGATGAATGGGTGGATGGGTGGAAGGATGGATGAATGGATGGATGAATGGGTGGATGGGTGGATGGGTGGAAGGATGGATGGGTGGATGGGTGGAAGGATGGATGGATGGGTGGGTGGAAGGGTGGAAGGATGGATGGATGGGTGGATGGGTGGAAAGATGGATGGATGGATGGATGGGTGGACGGACGGATGGATGGATGGATGGATGGATGGATGGATGGGTGGATGGGTGAGTGGGTGGATGGGTGAGTGGGTGGGTGGTAGGAAGGATGGGTGGATGGGTGGATGGATGGATGGATGGATGGATGGATGGGTGGAAGGATGGATGGATGGATGGATGGATGGAAGGGTGGATGGAAGGGTGGATGGGTGGGTGGATGGAAGGGTGGATGGGTGGGTGGATGGGTGGGTGGATGGGTGGGTGGAAGGATGGATGAATGGGTGGAAGGATGGATGAATGGGTGGAAGGATGGATGGATGGATGGATGGATGGGTGGATGGATGGGTGGATGGATGGGTGGAAGGGGATATAGGGATGGATGGGTGGAAGGGTGGATGGATGGATGGATGAGTGGAAGGGTGGATGGATGGGTGGATAGATAGATAGATATGGATAAATGGATAGAGGGAAGGAAGGAAAGATGTGTGATAGACGATGATCAGCATATTAAGAAAATAAATGAAGACAGTTATATATATATATACCGTTATCATCTCTCATCGTCTCTGAGAGAATATGAACCGTTATGCAGCGTCAGATGTTTTTACTTTCTCTTTCTGCAGTGAATGATGAGTGTGTCCTCAGACTTCCCTCCGCCGTAACTCTAGCGCAGCGCTTGCTCATCCGCCGTCGCCCTCATGGGTCACAACGCAAATACACCCAATATTGTGCAAAAATATTGGATGTATTTAAATGTTAAAATTATTCCTTTATCAAGAATTGCTGCAAAATCATTTAGATTTAGATCTTTACCTGTGATAAAATCAAGTAAATTCTTAAATAAATGAGTAGCTAAATAAACAAGTACGCTTAATTAACGATAATTGAAACACTCGCTCTGCAAAGTACTGCATACATCTGTTTACTGCTGCTTCAGTGGTAGTTCAGTATTATTAATATATCATAGCTTTTATAAATATTTTGAATTAACTGTTATTTTTAACTGTATATTTTAATTTTAGTAATTTTATGTGCTTTTGCTATTTTTATTTTTTATAAATATCTAAATAGATTTATTTCAGTTAGCTTTGAATGCAACATTTCATCTAATATTTCTATTTCATATCAGCTTCATGTGAATAAACAAAAATGTTTTTTAATAAATACATAGTTTTATTTACACAATATTAGAACTGTCGATAACTGCTTCTGATAAGACTCTCTCCTGTGATAGGCTGGACCAGGACACGCCCCAGGCCACGCCCACTTCCTCTTCCTCCGCGCAGGGGGCGGGGTCTCTGTGCTCGCGCACTTACATCACCTTCAGCGACGACGACGCGTTTAGCTCCGCCTTCCCTGAGTCGGCTCGCTCCATCCCGCCGCAGCCCGTTCAGGAGGTGTGTCCCGTTACCCATAATCCCGCGCTGTATCGCGACCCCGTGACCGACATCCCGTACGCCAACGCCAGAGCCTTCCGCATCGTCCGCGAGGCGTACCAGAAGTACATCGCGGCGCACGGCTTTCCCAACGCCTCCGGGAGCTTCGGCGGATCCAGTGACGTCAGCGACTCCCCCGCGGCTGCGAACAAGAGCGGGCGGCCCAAAGCCGTCGTCAAGCAGCCCGTCGCCGCCACCTAGTGGATCGGTGCACTCTGACTCGAGGACGATTCTCCACACGTATGTGACGAGTGTTAGAGACTTCAGCTGAATCACATCAGCGGCTCAAAGATTCGAGTGAGCGACTCGAGTGATTCAGTCGGTTCATGATCCGAAGACTGTCACGCATCACCAGCACCCGCTCGCAGTGCTCTTACTTTCTGACTTCTTGGTTTTTGTATTTTTCTAGGTGTTTAAAAAAATGCAATAAAAGCAGAGAAAAAAATAGTGTTTACCTCTGTTTATTTTGCGATCCAAATATGCACTGCAAAAAAATAAAAAATCGTTTTTTTTTTTTTACTTTTGTCTTGTTTTCCAGAACAAATATCTAAACATCCGAAAATCAAGATACTTTATCACAATTTACTTTCTTTATAGATATTAAGTCTTGTTGAAAATGTATCAAAATTAACTGTTTGTGCTTGAGAATAAAATAGAAAACTGCCAATGGAGTCTGAAAAATTAACTAATTAGATTTTTCTGACCTCACTCTGGCACATATTTACTGTTTAAAGTACAAACTCGTGTCATTTTGAAATGTTTCTTCAAGTCGTGATATTATTAGTTTTCCTTCTCAAAGAAGAGCTGATTTTGGTCACACTTTAGATTAGGGTCCACTTCTCACTATTAACTATGATTTTAACATCAATAAACTCCTAATGACTGCTTATGAACAGTTACTAAGGTAGTTATGTTTAGATTATGGGATGTAGAATATGATCATGCAGAATAAGGCATTAATATGCTAATATAAACAGCCGATATCCTAGTAATATACAGTACATGATAATGAGCAGTGAATTGGACCCTAAACAAAAGTGTTACCAAATTTTTATATATTTTTTAATTTCAAACAAGACATTTTTTTGCAGTGTGTGATTGTAGTAAAAATGCAGAAATCTGTTAGTGAAATTCATTATAAAATTAATTCACACAATAGAATTTCCAGCTAAATTTAAGTCTTGTTTGGCATTTTTTCTTGTACAAACACACAAGTGAAATGGGTTGCAAACATGGTTTACACGAGTGCACTAGTGCTGTAGTTAATCTACATCAGAAAACAAACCCACAAATTGTGCATTCTTAGTATTTGTGATTCTTAAACTATCATCCGGTGTATTGTTGAATAATGACCAGTGTTTCTGAAACTGAAACCACAGTCAGATCTGGTGGACTTCATAGATCTCCTTGAAGCAGAAGAATTACAGGAGGAACAGAACAGCTCATAAAAAAGATCTCAGCGCTAAGAAGCTTTCAAAAGAGCAATATCTGAAACAAAATAAAACAACACTTTATTATTAAACTTCAATCAGATCCACTCAGCTTTGAACTAATACTGTTGCTGTTGAAGAACATACAGAGCAACATGAGAAGAGAAACAGAAGTGGATTATTTCACTGGTACATACAACTGTACAAAAATCCAGTGTTGCTCAAGTTCTCTTTGGTTTTAGTTGTTAAGAACGATGGACGGAAGTCGTGTTAAAATGCAGAAACAAAATCTTGTATTAAAAAAGCGATATTTTTAAAATTTCTTAAACAGATCTGTCTGTCTTCTGTGAAACACAAAAGATGACAAAAGTTGGGATCCAAACTAAATTTCTTTAGCGTTCCACAGAAGAAAGTCATTTTTGGGCGAACTGTCCCTTTAAATCTCCCTTTGACCCGGGGATGAAGCGGATCAGCCAATCAGACGCGAGCGTGTCTCCGTCCCGCGCTCAGAGCTTGCCCTCCTCGATCATGCGGTTCAGGCCGCTGCAGATCTTGCTCAGGTTGCTCCACAGCGTCCCCTGCGGGTCGTACAGGTGTGTGAGCAGTTCCGGATCCGCGTAATGGTTGAACACGTGCCGGATGCGATCCAGAGACTTGGGCGTCAGGTGTTTCTCCACCAGCTTCAGCATTAAATCCCGACAGTCCGTCAGCAGCTCCATCATGACGCTCTTATCGAACGTGTACTCCACCTGGCGGAGACAGAGGCACACACTCATGGTTTTACTAGTGCTTTCAGTCCATTAAAAACTGTAATCGCACATTTTTCAGTAATTAACTCTTTCCCCGCCATTGGGAGAATTCTCCGGCTCTCCGTGTTTCCACTGTTATACGGTAGGGGGTGCTATTACACATCTCCTGAAAAAGTTCAGAATCTCCTGATCAGAACACAGGAGAAGAAGAAGCAGAAACGAGCGATAGAAGCATTGCTGACGCACATGTACATTATAACACGATCATCAACAGTAAACAGCATCAAAACTGCCTAATGTTACTGAATGAAATGTTGAACCGTGAAGAGGAAACGACTGAAGCTTTGAGCTGTTGATGGACTCGAGCGACTCTTTGCTTAAATGCTTTTTGCTTAAAATGTTGCTTTTTTATGAAACTTACCCACATTCAAGTGTTGATAAAAACAGAATGCATGGAGCTAGAATCATTTTTGTTAAAAACAAAATGCTGGCGCTGGTTGACAACTTTTTTTTAACCCTCTGGGGTGCTTCGGCCCAAATGGACCCGAAGCATTTAAATAACTTTTTTTTTTTTAAATCATAGCTTTATCGGAATGGTCCGAAATTTGGTGACTTTGTTGGTACTTGGTATATGAACACCCAAATAAATTGGGGACAGGATTTAAATAGTCTAAGTGGTTGTAAAAAAAATAGTCACACTCAGGACCTTCGGGTCCAAATGGACCCGCATAGGAAATGAATGGGAAATTGGTAAAAATGTGAAAATACAGAGTTTTTTTGTGCGTACAAACTACAAATCAGCCACGATCCAGAAAAAAAGCACACAACAGTGAAGGGGTGAATCTATAAAACATCAAGAGTGCAAAACAGACACATCCACACACACACACACACACACACACACACACACACACACACACACACACAAACACACTTTTATACACATACACACTAATAAATTCAGATTACATATGGGTTTTGAATTTTTAAAATGCTCAGTTTGTCCACCAGATGGCATCCATCTCATTTCAAAAATTGCTTTCATGAGGCCTAGGCTTGACTCTAAAATGAAATACAGCTTAAAAAAAAAAAAAAAATTCTATTATATTCAATGGGGAAAAAATGGGTAATAATTATTGCATTAATATTGATTATAAATCATTTTTATTTTTGAAATTATCTCAAAACACCAAAAAAGAAAAGAAAAAATATTATAAAAAAACAAGTAAAAAAAAAATGATGATTTTTAAAAAATAAATATTAATCCCACCCTTCCGGCCCATTTGGACCCGAAGGTCCTGAGTGTGACTCTGAAATGAAGGACCCCAGAGGTTAAAACGCTGCCGGGGAAATAGTTAATCATGATTAATTTCCCCTAACATAAAAAATGTTATTGTATAATTTCACACTTGAAATGTAGAAACAACAATGATTTGTAGTATGTTGTTTGATTAACATTAATGACAGACAGCAGCAGGTTTATTGGGCCACTGTCACTTTAAGACCCGACGCACATGACCCGGATCCAGATCTGATGTTTTCACAACTCTAGATGCTCTTTAAGCTTTAACTAGTAAGCTAAAAACTCGACAATAACGGGCATTTCTACATAATTTTGTGTTTCTGTCTGTTCAAGCATTGGACCCTTCCAAAAGGGATGAAAATAATAGTTTGGGGGGGTACTGAAAGAAAATGCAATAAGTAGTAATTGTGTAAGCTACACAAATTCGTGTTCACTTCAGTCGTGTTATAATCAGATCCAGCGCGTTCAATCCGCAGCGGCGCCGAGCAGCGCACGTTAGAAACAGAGGACAGGGTGTGTGTGTGTGTGTGTTCATGACATCTGAGCCTCATTGGTCTGTCACTGCTCGTCAATGTCAGAATATTTGAGATGACCAATCAAATCAAAGTAGGCGGGCTTTATGTTCACAGACGCTGAGCGCTAATTTCAGCAGAGCGACTCGACGCTTCAGTGCGAGTAAGATGTAAGTAGCTGAACTAAACATTTCATATTTGACAGGTTTTTTAGGTCATAAATGTTAAACGAATGACAAAAATAATCAGGCAAACTAATAAACTTTTGTCTAATTTCGCCATTTTCAACTGTAAATAGGCCTATGTAACGGGACACATTAAAAAAGCTGTTTTCATCATGTTAGGCACGAGATTAATAATGAATTTGTACATATTGAGAATTAATATAATACAATTTGTAGCCTTCAGTAAATTAAAAAATCTCAGCATTAGGAGGGGAAGAGACAGGGCAAGATGAGGAGACTGAGAGAAAGAAAGGGTGATGGAGGAGAGAGCGGGTGTTGACAGATAATCTACTGCCCGCTAACATGGTTTAAAGCTATTTTTTATTCTTTTTTTTTGGCCTTCAAATGTCTTGAAATGCAAATATCAGAGAAATAAAAAAATTTAACCCCCAAATGGAGAGTGACATCACCAGTCGAAATAGCTGTACCCCCGAAGCTCACGGTATAATGCGAACACTGGAAATCAGGAACGGTGAGAGAACATTTTTCATCTTCAAAACAAACTTGGGTCTCCAGGGGACAACATTTATATCCAATCTTGCTAGCGTGCTTCCCATAATGTTTGCGTATCAGTAGGCGGAGAGAAGACGGTCTTTTAGTGGCTGTTCGAACGCATTCGTCCACATGAGCGTTTACAATACGAAAGCAATGCGTTTCCCACTACCTCTGGAAGTGGACGCAGCGTTTAGACCCGTTTACAGCTCTATTTAACGACGTCTACTTTTGATCCGATCGACCGAAACATAAAATGCAATGCCAGCCAAACGATGCTGCATTAATTGTGTTCAATATGTTAAAATTAAACAAATTAAATATGTTAAAATTAAACAAATTAATTGCAAATCGTTCACACCAAGTACAATATTAGCATCCACATCAACGCACGATATTGTTTATTATAAGCTCGCGCTGCTGTCGCTTTAAAGGCACAATATGTAGGGTTTTTTTCGCCACAAGAGGGCGCAGTTTCCAACAATAACACAGGCGTAGGTTGATGACGCAGTGATGAGCTGAATGATGGGACTTGCTGTCAAGCTGATGGATCTAATAATGTTTATGGATGAGTGCAAACATTCATGTTTTTTAACATTACAGTGGTATGAAGCAGGTCGCGATTGCTAAAGAGACAGATATCACACGCGAATCCTGCGGATATAAAGGAAAAAGGACATTTACTTCTACCGAACTACCCGCGAGTGCTGGATTACTCACACAGGTCAGTTTATTTGACGGATTCAACTTGTGAGGGAACGCAGCGCTGCTTCACTTGGTCTAACGCTACACTATCACACTAAACATTATTTAAATGTGTGTTGAAAGTTATAATGTTAAACTACGTGTTAGTTTGTTTGCTATACGAGACTAGCAGTAAGCTAGATCAAAATTAGAATAACATACTGACCATATTCATCATGTTGAGCTAACGTTATATAACATTGATTTGTTTTATGTACATTTGCTCACCTGTCTAATAAAGCTGTCGTGACTCGTGAAGCTCTGTCGAGTCCAAGTTAGCTCGCTAGCTCTCGGCATCTCAAAAACGCCACGCTGATGTTGATCCTCATTTTAGTTCTCCTTGTTTGTCCCGAAGTCTGCTTGCCATGGTCTATGTTTGAAAGAAACAAGAACTGCGTGCCGCTAAACGCTACGCACTACGCAGTTGTCCACGTCTGTCGCCATGGTTACGTCATGGCTATGGCAGTATGAGCGGAAACCGAGGATAGCGCGGATATTGCGTCATCGACAGGCGACATTTTTTTTCAGGATGGCCACTTATTTAAAATTGGAATTTCTCTGAAATAAAAAATCTTTGGAGACTTTTGGGATATTGTAAGAACACAACTGCAGGAAATATATCACACTGTGCAAGTGATTTTTGGATATTTTATTACAAAATTCGTACATATTGTACCTTTAAATGCTCGAGCTCGTTAAAGTCTGTCGGATTCTGATTGGCTGTCAGTGTTTTTATCGTTCATCTGGGAAAGTGATTACTCTGTGTTGTTATCGTTATAGTTGTGACGTGAACTCTGCTATGTATATAAAACAATATCTTTATTGTTACAGTTATCGCCCTTGGTGTGAACGGACCGCTAGAAAAGAGGGTAATTTTTCACTTTGTTTGTAGATTTCTCCACATATTTCAATTTTTTAAAACATGGCAAAATAAGACTCTTCATTCTTAAAGGCCCGTTCACTCAGAAACATTCTAACTCTGAGATGAATGATAACAACATTGACAGCCAATCAGAATGCATCCTGCATTAAAGAGTTGCTAGGGTGTTCTGTGTGGTTGCTAGGGTGTTCTGTGTGCTTGCTAGGGTGTTCTAAGCAGTCGCTTCCTGTCTGGTGTGAAATGCTGACGCACACGCAGAACTTTAAGAGGTTTCAGCACATCACTAGCAGTAGTAGCACTAGTGATGCTTGACTTAAGAGCACTAATGAACCATAATTCACGGATAATCACGCAAACATTATGAATATGTGAATGCTGCACCTCCTGGAAGCTGATGGCCGTCATGGCTCCGTGATGCAGCTTCTTCCTGAAGTCCTGCGCCAGACTCAGCTCATCCGCGCTGAACTTCTCGTGTCGGAACAGAACTCCCACCTTCACGGCGATCTTGATCATGTTCTTCACCACCTTCTGGGCCTCGGCGCGGTTCCCCGAGTGCTCTTTGGAGACGCGGTACAGCTCGTCCAGAACCTCGCTGCTGTTGTCGTCGATGAACATGTGAGCCATGGACTTGCTGGCCATGTGACTGAGGATCTTCTTCTGGGCCTTCATGGCCATGTCCTTGGAGCTGAACGCCTCCATCCCGCACCAGAGGACGGAGGGACGCAGACATGCAGTGTGTGTTTACCTGCGTCGGCAGTCGGAGGAGTGTGTGTGTCGAGTCTGTGTGAGGAAGTGGTGTCTTCCGCTGTGTAACTGTGAGAGGAAACTGTGTGATCGGAGGAGATATGTCACTTCTGCTTTCTGTCTCTCTCACACACTTAAACGCTGAGTTTCAAACTCTTGAGAGACGTTTCGTATCGTTCAGAGCATCGAAAGTGTGACTGTAAGAACACAAACTAACCTGAAGCGTCACCTCTAAACTTCACAAGCACAAACACACACGAGGCAGAGAGAAATCACACCAGATCTCTCTGATATCTGTTTCTTCACAACAGCAATGAGTTTAAAACAGAAAGTTTTCAACAGTTGTGTCTCCTCTAGAGCAGGGGTTTAGAAACTAAGGGCCCTCAGGGGCCGCAAGAGAGTGCTGGGGGTCTGGGGAAACTCTGGGGGGAAACGGTGTAAAAAATGTAAAGGAAAAAAAAAGATTTAACTAACTAAATAAAAAAAGGATTAAAATAAATTCAAATTGATTTAAATAAATAAATTAATACATTTTATTAAAATAGAAAATGTTTTACATACATTTTATGTTATTTATTTATGTATATATTTTATGTAAATATAAAATAAATAAATAAAATATTTATTTTGTATCAATTTATTTTAATTGAATATAATTTAAATCAAATTAAATTAATATAAAAAAATAAAAAAATATTATTTAAAATATAGAATTTGCTTTAAATTAATAATAAATCTTACAGTACAGTACAGAAAAGATGCAATGATTTAACGTAATAGGAACTTAATAAATAAAACATAATTAAAATAAAAAAGATTAAAATAAATACATACCAATTCATTTAAATAAATAGCTAATTAATAAATGTAATTAAAAAATTATACTATTAATGATACATTGATTGTAAATAAACAACAAATTATTAAAATAAATCAAATGTGATTATAATAACTTTGATTTAAAATGTATTGAATAAAAATTATTTAAATAAATAATAAAACTTTAATTAAAAAAGTTATACATTTATGTAAATAAATAAACAAAAACATTTTAAATAAATAAAACCTGATTATAATAAATAACTGATTAAAACGTTGATTAAATAAAAATGATAATAATTTGATTGAAATAAAAAGATAAATAACACTTGATGTAAATAAATAATAGATTAATAAATTTGACTAAAATACTTTTATTAAATATTATTTACATGAATAACACATCTAAGATTACAGTAAAAGAATGCAATGATGTGTAACATAATAGAAACTAAATCATTTCCAAAATATATTATTCACATTAATTTGGTTTTTATACATGAAAATATATAGTTTCTGCAGGAGGATGATCATATTTGGGGTAGAGCTTAGATCGGGCCCAAAAAATCAAGCTCGACTCTCCCCGAGCCTGTGCACGTTGTGTCCGAGCCCGGCCCGGCCCGACACATTAACTGTAATTATGAGCCCGAACCCGATTTAAACCCGACCATTTTTTAATACGTGGGCTGTTATAACTGACGTTCTCAACTACAATTCTGAGTCGTTTGAACTACAGAAATCTTTTTAGAATTATCTTAATGAATAATGCAACAAGAACGAAGCATGTAAACTGCGTTGTTTGTTTATTCAGAATGGAATCGATTGCAAATGGATCCGAATGAAGAAACTTTAAAAAAAAACACAGTTAATGCACTCGACAAAGCCAACACGTATGTTGTCACTGCCCACGACTTGTTTAAAATGGTTCCAAACAACAGACTTTCTTCCAAACTTGCTCAAAGTTAATTCACCTGTTTTTCTTTTTTTTCCTTTACATCTTCAAGCTCCATGTTGCACTTAAGCGACACAATACAGCACAGCAGGCCTGGAGGAGACGCTGCGCATGACACTTGACGTGTTGCATTTTGTAACTTTGTAGCCTAACTTGTGCAACTTTGAACAAATTTGTTACTTAGCCTTACTTTGCTAAAAATATATATAATATTTCTGATCATAGCTTTCTACCCACCCAATTAGGCTGGGTGTATGTAATGGTAATGATTTAAAAAACACAAATGCTTGATCAAGGAATAGTGGTGGGAAATGTCTCTGGTGGAATCTAATCTCTAATTTGGGGCTCCGTGGATCTGAAAGATTGAAAAGTGATCTAGAGTTTCAGAAGAGATCTCAACTCTATTATTTATAAAGCACATTTGACCCCACTACTCTAACTGAAAAAGCTTTTTGCCCAAAGGCTGTAAATTGTAAATTGTTAAAGCTGTTTTTAAACATTCAGATTTTGATTTTGCATCTAAATCACCATGAATGATGACCCTTGACCCTTATCTATAATCCTGTATGACTGTCCTCTTTCTGTCATTGGCTCAGTTTTATTTATGATAAAGATATTATTAGATAAATATAAACCTTTATCTTCTATTGCAATTAACATTCTCTCAAAAGACAATGATAAAAGTAAAATATTGAATTGTTTTGAAATAAAAAGAAATTTGAAGATACTTGTTACTGTAAACTATTATAAAAAATGAATCAAACTCTTATTAAAACATGTTTATAGTGTGTAATTCACCATTACAAGGAAAGCAAACTAAGAAGAAACAAAATTAACTTTCAATTAAAATATGAACAGTTTTAGTAATCACTACTCACTCAAGCATCTTTAGTTTATATTGTGGATCCTCCTGCAGATCAGAGAGCAGCTTCACTCCTGACGCTTCTAGTTTATTTCCAGACAGATCCAGTTCTCTCAGGTGTGAGGGGTTTGATCTCAGAGCTGAAGTCAGAGCAGCACAACCTTCATCTGTAACACCACAATTACTCAACCTATAGAGAACAATGACACTCTTCAGTCTCTCAGTTCAGGATCTACAGCTCAGATAAGCAGGAACTTCACAATCAGCAGTGGTGGAGCAAGTACTGAATCTCAGTACTTAAGTAAAAGTACAAATAACCAGAGACATATTTACTTTAGTAAAAGTAGAAGTACCACAATGACAACCCTACTTAAGTAAAAAGTACCTGATTTCAAATGTACTTTAAGTATTAAAAGTAAAAGTACTTGCATAACAATTTATTCTATTAATGTCTATATTCTAATGATTAATAAAACAGTTAATTCTAACTCATTCAACCTAATACTTATATATAACATATAATAATGATGTTCAATATGATGGAAAAGCAGTTATATTTTAAGTTTTTGTCACCATTTCTGAACAAGCTTGCAATTAGGCAATATACACATCAAGCTTACTATATACCATTACTATATACGGTATATATATATATATATATATATATATATATATATAAATATATAAACACACATATTATGTTAAAACGCCGTATATGACGGCGTTTGGCTGTAAACACGATTCATTTATGGCATAATTCTGAACCTCTTGGCTTGCCATACTAATCCTAACCAAACGTATAATACGCACCCCACATCACTACTAAACCTACCAATGCGTTTCCTATACATGTAAAAACAAATTACATTTGTTAAAAATTGCGTATAAATTGCACGATAAACACACTGCGTGCTATAGAGACGCATTTACTGTGACCGGGTTGATATATCTAAGGCAACCAAACTTCACTGGAGAGACAGAAACGTGCGATGAACGGACGGTCAGGATGACGTTTTGGCAGGGAAAAACTGATCAGAAAATTTAACGAAAATGTAACAGAACGTTGTAGAAATGTAGTGGAGTAGAAAGTATAATAATTGCTGCAAAATGTAACGAAGTAAAAGTAAAAAGTATGAACTATTGATTCTACTTAAGTAAATTTTTCACGTATCTGTACTTTACTTAAGTAAAGTAACGAAGTATTTGTACTTCGTTACATTCCACCACTGACAATCAGACACTTAATCCATGGCACCATTAACAGGTCCAGTCTAAGGTTCAGACCCGCTTCTACAAACTGCTTGAGCGGGGTAGTTTCCATATCATAAAAATTGCAAGAATAATAATTTTTTATGCAAGTGTAGTGGGGTTTTTGATATGTGTAAAATAAAAATCAGTAAATGAGTGGCCAACGAGCTATCGCCCCGCTACAGTATATAAGCATGTTTTTTATGGCTCTTGGGGTGCGTCATGGTTCAAAGCCCGACCCTTCTTTTCGTGGCTTGGTACTATGGAGGTATGTGTTTTTAGCTGTGTAGCTTACTGTTTGATCTCAGTGTTATTTAGTGACATAATGCAATTTTACCTGTTTAGTGTGATATTACCAAGGCTGGCGATGTGTGATGCGCTGTTGGGTCTCGGTGTGTGTGCCTTCAGGGCCTCCATCTGTGTGGCACCACATTGTAACATAGCCCAGTCGGAGCTATTGCTGTTATATAGTCACTAAAGAAGCTACTCTATGATCTCTGTATGTGCTGTTGTAGGTATTACGTCATCGGATCACGGCAGGTATATTGTTTGTGCGCTAAATAACCTTGTATGCCTTTTAAATTGAGATTTTAATAGATGTTTGTTGTAATTTAAGGTCCTCTGCATGCGTTAGAGCAGGTAGAGTTAGAAAAGTCTCCTTAACACAGCTCTCATTTGTGTTTGCTTTTAAGTTGGTCCCTCACATGCATTCTCTTTTCGATCACCGTTATGTTTAGTTGTGCTAATGCCTGTCTGCCTAGTCTTGGATTACTTGTTATTAAACTACGTTTGAACTATATTTATCTGTCTTCGTCTTCCTGCCTGCATATGCCTGTGATACATTAGTAATTTCACAGTAGATTTTTTTATGGCTATCATTATTTACCATTAAAATAGAAGACTATGTTGGGACATTTTATACAGTCTTACCCGAGTATCTCCAGTTTACAGTGAGGATCCTTCAGTAGATCAGAAAGCTGCTTGACTCCAGAATCTCCTACTTTATTCACAGACAGATCCAGTTTTCTCAGGTGTGAGGGGTTTGATCTCAGAGCTGAAGCCAGATCAGCACAACCTTCATCTGTGACACCACCATACCTCAACCTGTAGAGAACAATGACACTCTTCAGTCTCTCAGTTCAGGATCTATAGCTCAGATAAGCAGAAACTTCACAATTAGACACTTAATCCACGACACCATGACAGGTCCAGTCTAAGGTTCAGACCCGCTTCAACAAACTGCTTGAGCGAGTTAGTTTCCATATCATAAAAATGGCAAGAGTAGTCGATAACACTTTATTTAACAGTGTCCTTGTAACATATGTTACATGTATCTATCATAGTAATAACAGCAAATTATGCATAATTACATGCAACAAACCCTCTACCGAATCCTAATCCTACCCTAACCCTATAGTAAGTACATGTAGTGCTTAATGTTACTTAGTACTTAAACATATAATTACACTGTAACAATAACACTTTAAAATAGAGTGCAACTAAATATTCAGTTTTATGCAAGTACCCAAAAATCATCAACATATCTGTATATATACACAGTTGTCACATCTTTACATCATTAATATTGTAAAATGATGTCAGACACATTGGAAATAATCTAATTAAAATAAAAGCATCAGTCCCATTATGTCCCATTATGGTCAGTCTAGTTTTCATTATCATGGACATTTAGTTTGTCTTCATGTTCATCATGTGTTCCTGTGTTCAGTTCCCTTTCGAGGGAATTCATGATTCGTCAATGACGCTTTGGGAACGCCCCTGCGTGCCCCTGCATCTGAAGCACATGTGTCAACTAGTCCAATGGCTAGAGTGAACGTCACGAGCGGGTATTGTCATGACCAGGAATTACTTCAGGATTACTTCTGTGCCTCAGTAATCGCTCTGTGAAACGGCCTTTCACAAAATCATACAGCTCAATTAGATATATATAATGACGTCCAAACAATCGTACAAGTTGTATGCTTCTCCTTGCTCTCGTTATATCACGGGTGGGGATTCACACAAACTTTGTGTGTTATGTTTGGAAGCGGAGCATGCTCTGTCAGCCTTCGAGGGGGCTGATAGTGAGCATTGTGAGAGGCTGCCGCTTTGCAAGCTCCGCTCTCGCTTGTCACTCTTCGAGGAGAGTGTTCAAGTGAGCGTTCCCTGCGGCTCGGGCCCCGCTGCTGACGAGGCAGCACAGAAGCTCTTGACGTGGGGATCGCAAATGGATCTTACGGCGGGGTTTGAGACGGGCCCCGTCCTTTCTCAGCCTTTACCCGTGAGATCCAGTGTTCTCTCCCCGGAGTCGGAAGCCCGCCCTACGGTTCCTTCCGCTCCGGAAGAGGCACCTGTGCTTCAGCTGTCTAGTTCTGAGGAACTAGATGTGCTGAGCATCGAAATGAGGGAAGAAGAAACGCCAGCTTCTTCCCCAGCGTATGAGGAGCTGGTGGAGGTATTGTCTTGTGCTGTGTCTAAATCAAATATTGAATTGCCAGTCGAGAAACAAGGCGCTCGTCCCAGAAGTCTATTAGACGAGCGCTTTCTGTCATCAAGTGCAGTACCTCCACCAAGGGGACTTCCTTTTTTCCAAGACCTGCATAAAGAACTAACAAAGTCGTGGAATAAACCATATATATCCATAGATTTTAGCCCTTAAGTCCACGTATACTCTGATATAAGGGGGCTAAAAGAATATGGTTATGGGACGATGCCGAAAGTAGAGCAGCCGCTCGCCAGTTATTTGTCACCAGCATCAGCATTGACGCTGAAGTCCCCAATGCTGCCCACTAAACAATTAAAAACATCTTCTATGTTAGTGGGTAAAGCATATACGGCAGGTCAGGCTGGTGCATGCCTTCACACTATGGCCATATTACAGGCATACCAGGCTGATCTGCTGAGGGACCTGGAGACTAGCGAGGGGGCGGGGCCTGACGTGGTTCGAGAACTAGGTCAGTCCACCGATCAGTCTCTCCGAGCCAGGAGAGAGACCACTTGTGCTATTGGGCGGTCTCTGGCAGCTAATGTGGCATCGGAGAGGCATCTGTGGTTAAATCTATCAGATATAAAGGATAAAGATAAATATTTTCTGCTGGACACCCCTCTATCGCCTTCTGGCCTCTTCGGTGACGCAGTAAACACCATTGTCGAGAGGTTTCAGGAGGCTAAAAAGTAGGCAGAGGCGTTCAAGCGGTATCTCCCTTGCTGTCAACAGGCCCCTGGGGCATGAGCAGCCCCAGCCGTTCAGCTCTTCATACCAAGCGCAACAGAAAGAGAGTGTCCATGGGGTACGGGACACTACCCTCAGCCGAAGCCTTCCAAGCCGCAGACCAATCTGAGGGACGTTCTGTTCGCGAAGAAGGCTTCGGCAAAGAAGAGGTCCTGTCACTCGTGGCGTCAGACTTCTGAGGGCAGCCCCCTCCGGAGTGGAACGTGTTAACCTCATTACACATAGTTTATACAAACTTACCACAGTATCTCCAGTTTACAGTGAGGATCCTGCAGTAGTTCAGAAAGCTGCTTGACTCCAACATCTCCTACTTTATTCCATGACAGATTCAGTTTTCTCAGGTGTGAGGGGTTTGATCTCAGAGCTGAAGTCAGAGCAGCACAACCTTCACCTGTAACACCACAATAACTCAACCTGTAGAGAACAATGACATCATTCAGGATCCATAGGCGGAAATCGCGGGGGGGTCGGGGGGGTCAGGACCCCCCCTATCTGAGGGTTGTCCCCCCTAAAATATCATTAAAATATGTGTGTTGTAAATAAAATAATGATATATTCTTAAAATAATTTTTTAAGAAATAAAATAATACAAATGCAAACGGGGCAACAACAAAAAAACGTTTTAAACATTTTGAGTCCCCCCTCCCTTGCCTCACAGTGCTTTGGTCCACTGCCTACGCCCCTTTTACCTCACCACCGAGCAGTGGCCGACACACACACATTCCGGTGGCGGGATAGATGAACTATGTTTTTGAGTAGTTGTGGAACTCCAGTAAGTCAATGTTATTTTATTCCCTTTAAACATCGGATGAAGTGATTATTTTCTCTTTAATATAGATGATGCTGAGTCATTAATAAATCATGTAAAAAACAAATATATGATTGTGTACTAATGTACTTTTGTCACTGATGTAGTCTGCTATGTTAGCGATTATAACGTTTAACGTTTACCTAGCTTGTTTAATACAGTAACGTTATATCCCCCCACCATACCTGTCAAGTTTTGGATTTGAAAATAAGGGAAATTTTCCGGCGCCCACCACGAGCAGTCCCACCACCCCAACCAAGCTACAGTATCCCTTACATTTTAAGACAGGTGTTATAGCCTAAATGAAAACACACACACACACACACACACATATATATATATATATATGTATGGTAGGCCTATATATATGTATGGTATAGCCTGTATAGGGTATACATTAAGAGCATTATTTAAAGGCTTATTTGCATATTTTCTGTTCATTTAACATTGCTTGTCTTTACATTTACATTTTATTTTCATTCCACACATTATTTTCATTTCATATTGCTTTTCTTTTACAGTTTTTCTTTACATTTGCAGTTTTTCTTATCATTTCACATAACTTTTCTTTACTCTTTTAGTGAGTTATTGAACAAATTTGTTGCAGACTTTGTAATTAACTGTTTTGGAAGGAGTGTATTTGTGGGCTGGACCAGAGTGGTTAATTTTACATGAGAGTAGAGCAAACAGTTCTGTTGTCTAACGTCATCCTATTCTCTGTAACAATCTTTCGTACCATGCTAAACACCCTTTCTCGTGCTGACATACATCATTCCTTCCTCGTGTGAGATGCTAAAGTCGCAGTTACAAAACTTACAAAACGCGTGACTGTCTCCTACCCTGCTCCTCTTCAGAAAAGTAAATACGCTATCCCATTGATCGATCGCGGTATTTAGTACATGAGCGTTTTTTTTTTTTTTGGCTGGAGTGCCTTGCTCTGTCATAGCGTCCATCATCCAACTCTGTTTTTGTTTGTTTTTTGTTTCCCCCGCGTTGTCACTCATCATCTGACCTCACACACTAACCTCGCGACAACTGCCACCTACAGTACCTATGGTTATCCAGTCCCTCCAGAAAAACGCGATTATTCGATCGCTGAATTCAATGCAAAATCAGCCAAAGTCCGCATATTTATGCGGGGGTCGCATTTTTTCAAATACTCCGCAATTTCGCCGCATAAATTGCTGATTTCCGCGCAAAATATGCGGGGCCTGCATGATTTCATAATCCCCACATTTTCGTCGCAAAAAAGTCACATATATCTTAGCAGAAAGTTGGAAAATGTTGCGTTTGCTTCACACAAAACCAGCCGTTTCCCCCTCTTGCCATGGGAACGTTATGAAGTGAAGTAATTACGCGACGTGAACATCATTGAAAAGCTGCACACTTTATTTTTAAATATTTCATTTATTCATTTTTACTGAAGTTGTAGCATATTCCTCTAGTAAAGGTACAGAACTTGTTTGACTCATCAATGTTTTGTAAGTTTGATGTGTTTATTAAGGTCTTGTAACGCGTTGTGTCGGGAAGAAAAATAGGGATAGCTCACAGCTGAAGTTATTGCAGAGGCCAGACAGACTCACGGAGCCGATTGGCATCTCACAACTCGCACTTTATTCCCAAATCGAACTCGTAACTGTCTGTCACACGTTCTACCGTCCACGTCGTTACTTAATAAACAAAAGATAAAAGAAGTAGCATCAAACAGAAATTACCCGCACACATGGGGTGTTCGAGGCGCATGGCACATACAATATAATGCAGACAGTTAGACAGGGAGCGCAGCTCTTAAAGGGGCCACACCTTATTTCCACTCGATACAGTCTGAAATAAAACAAGATGAGAAATTAAATATTTCCAGAACTTTCTGTGATGTAGTATGTTTGCTTATCATAGGAAGTAATAAGAAAGGACTCTTTACATTAAGGTAGTAGCCTAGTGAGAACAGGGTGTTGGGGGAATCACTTTTTTCCCTCTTTTTCATCAAACCGCAGTTTTTGCAAGTTTCCGCAATTTTTGCAAGTTCCCGCAATTTTTGCAAGTTCCCGCAATTTCATCGCAAAAAATTGCATAAATATCCCGCATATTCCATCGCATTTTTAAAGAAAACGGGCCGCGTAATCAAGGATTTTTGCCCGCAAAAATCACAAAAAAACTCCGCGTTTTTCTGGAAGGACTGGTTATTGCGAGGCTAGTGACAGAGCTCAGATTGGGAATGGTTTTTTTTTTTACTCCGCCCGGGGTATTATTATTTTTCAATAACGCAGGTTAAAATACGGGAGATTTACGGGAAAATCCTAATACGGGAGGACGGCGGGAAAGAATGGTAAAATACGGGACTTTCCCGGCCAAAACGGGACACTTGACAGGTATGCCCCCCACACACACCCACCCATAGAGTGTACGCATACACTACGTGATGTAACGTTAGTCTTGTAGATTAGTCCGGGTGCGAATTTAGATTTTAAGGTTTTCACTGTGATTTAGTCGGTTTATATAATTTAATTAGTGTGGTGCCTGAATGCGTTCATTGAATGATAGTTCATGAACTCGTTCATATTTTGGGCGAACGTGAACTGAACGTGCAGTAGCCTATTACTGCCTGATGAACGTTACAGTGAACGCGTTCATTCTGGTGTCTGTGAACGCACGCTCTCTCAGTTTAACTTCGTTCAATAGGGTGCCAGATTTCTATAGAGCCTTCCAGGCGAAAACCCGGCTAAAAATTCTTCAAAACCATAATTTTCTTTTGTAAATAAGTTGTTTACACAAAACAACTTATTTACAAAAAAAATTATGGTTTTGAAGATTTTTTTTTTGGTCAATTTAGTCAGCTTTTTCATTAAACCAGAAAGAAACTTTGAGAAGAAGGATAATGATCTCCATGCTACACTAGCCTAATAATAGTAGTAAGGCTTTCCTCGGTGTACACATATCCTTCCAACTAATTTTGCCTGTATTATTGGTGTCCCCTTCAAAAATTGCTCTTGAGAATTGGTATGTTTATTGTCCCCCCCAACATTTTGATGAAATTTTCGCCCCTGTCAGGATCTACAGCTCAGATAAGCAGAAACAGAAAGAGAGACTTAATCCACAGCACCATTAACAGGTCCAGTCTGATTTAAGCATGATCTTTTATGAAGTATGAGGTATTTATATTTTCTCCTAGCACCGCATCATGACCGCTGACTGTGTATGAAACCTTATACACATTTATAATCGACCCGCTCGACAGTGTACATATGAAACGACAGTTTGGAGAAAGAATCTTATAACCAACAGAATGTAGAAGTGAGACAGAAGTTTGGAGGACTTACACAGGTTTAGTTTCTGTCAAAAATTGTCAAAATTTAAAGATAGTTTTGGAAGGATGCGGATGCATCTATATTGAAGATGACTAATAAAAAAATAGTTTCTAATGTATTTTTTTATTAAAAACAAAAAAACCCAGAAAGGTTTTATACAGATAAATAATAAATATAATAGGATTAAAGATAAAACATATTTAAAGTGCAATTTATAGTACAGTTAATAATTTTACTGGGAAAACACGCTACCATATGCACAAGGACAAATGGGCTCTTTGTAAACCATAATTTTATACCCTCCTAAATCATTAATTTGTACATGCACAGCGTAATTATTTATATTTTATGTTGGAATTCTGAACAGACTGCAGACCTCTTTGCGTGATCACGAAGCGGAATTTATAAGCAAGATAAGTGACAAATGAAAAATAATTTATTACAACCCGGTATTACAACCGGAAAAGTTGAATTCATTTTTTTTTTTTTTTATATAAAATCAAAACTAAAAGACTTTCAAATCACATGAGCCAATATTTGTTTCACAATAGAACATAGGTAACGTAACAAATGTTTAAACTGAGAAATTCTACACTTTTATCCACTAAATGAGCTCATTTCAAATTTGATGCTACAGGTCTCAAAAAAGTTGGCACGGGGCAACAAATGGCTGAAAAAGCAAGAAATTTTGAAAGGATTTAGCTTGGAGAACATCTAGCAACAAATTAAATTAATTTATATCAGGTCTGTAAAATGATTAGCTATAAAAGGGATGTCTTAGAGAGGCAGAGTCTCTCAGAAGTAAAGATGGGCAGAGGCTCTCCAATCTGTGAAAGAGTGCGTAAAAAGATTGTGTAATACTTTAAAGGATAACTACACTTTTTTGGAATTATTTCCAAATCCCATAGAGTTAAACAGTTGAGTTTTACCGTTTTCGAATCCATTCAGCCAACTCCGGGTCTGGCGGTAGCATTATTAGCATAGCTTAGCATAGATCATTGAATCTGATTAGACCGTTAGCATCTCTCTCAAAGAAATGACCAAAGAGTTTAAATATTTTAAACCAAAGAGAAGAGGCAAGTTTTAAATAGGAAAAATATCGAAACTCTTTGGTAATTTTTTTGAGAGAGATGCTAACGGTCTTATCGGATTCAATGATCTATGCTAAGCTATGCTAAAAGTTCTACCGCCAGACCCGGAGATCTGCTAAGTGGATTAAAAAACGGTTAAACGCTGGGGGAGTTGGAAAATTAGCCTATTTCCCAAAAAAGTGGAGTGTTCCTTTAAAAACAATGTTCCTCAATGTCAGATTTCAAAGGCTTTGCAAATCTCATCATCTACAGTCCATAACATCATCAAAAGATTCCGAGAAACTGGAGAAATCTCTGTGCGTAAGGGACAAGGCCGAAGACCTTTATTGGATGCCGTCTTCGGGTCCTCAGAAGACACTGCATCACTCATAGGCATGATAGTGTCAATGACATTACTAAATGGGCCCAGGAATACTTCCAAAGACACCTAACCCCAGCTGCTCCCGACGAGCTGGATGGCGCCTTGCATGGCTGCCGTCGCCCGTCGGTGTGTGAATGAGTGAGTGAATGGGTGAATGTGAGGCAAATTGTAAAGCGCTTTGGTGGCCATTGGGTCTGTGAAAGCACTATATAAATGCAGTCCATTTACCAAAACCACTGCCGGTAAACGCAATCTACCATGCCATCTGCAGATGCCAGCTAAAGCTCTATCATGCAAATAGGAAGCCATATGTGAACATGGTCCAGAAGCGCCGTTGTGTCCTGTGGACCAAGGCTAATTTAAAATGGACTATTTCAAAGTGGAAAAGTGTTCTATGGTCAGAAGAGTCCAAATTTGACATTCTTGTTGAAAATCATGGACGAGCGTTCAGTTCAAAAGCAAGCATCTCTGATGGTATGGGGTGCGTAAGTGATACGGTATGGGCAGCTTGCATGTTTTGGAAGGCACTATGAATCATGAAAGGTATATAAAGGTTTTAGAGCAACATATGCTCCCCTCCAGACGACGTCTATTTCAGGGAAGGCCCTGTGTATTTCAGCAGGACAATGCAAAACCACATACTGCAGCTATTACAACAGCATGGCTTCGCGGTAGAAGAGTCCGGGTGGTGAATTGGCCTGATCTTTCACCTATAGAGAACATTTGGTGCATCATTAAATGAAAAATACGTCAAAGAAGACCACGAACTCTTCAGCAGCTCGAAACCTATATAAGGCAAGAATGGGAACAAATTCCAAGACCAAAACTTCAGACACTCATAACCTCGATGCCCAGACGTCTTCAAACTGTTTTGAAAAAAAGAGATGTTACACCATGGTAAACATGCCCCCGTGCCAACTTTTTTGAGAATCAAATTTGAAATGAGCTCATTTTGTGCATAAAATTGTAAAATTTCCCAATTTAAACATTTGTTATGTTATCTATGTTCTTTTGTGAATAAAATATTGGCTCATGTGATTTGAAAGTCTTTTAGTTTTCATTTTATTCAAATTTAAAAAAGGTCCCAACTTTTCCGGAATTCGGGTTGTGGATGCATGCCGGTCATTACATTGACATTATACTGTCATGCCCCTAAACATGACGCGGAACAAAACTAACTGTGATTGGTTGCGTTACATGTCAGTCGAACGTCCTCTTGGGCGATCCATGGCCAAGAAAAGCTGCGATAGAGTCCAGACCTTCTGCAGTTAATCTGAAGTCTCTACGCGAAACTAAGTTCTGAACAGGATAAGTACATTTTTTCCCAGAGGTGGACAAAATATGCATATTCCCAAAGATTGGCTTTTTAAAAGTTTTTATGATCACTTTTACTCATATGCTATGGAAAAGATGGAGGAGTACAGTTATTGATAATAATAATAATAAATGTTTCTTGAGCATCAAATCATCAAATAAGGAAGATTTCTGAAAGATCATGTGACACTGAAGACTGGAGTGCTGAAAATTCTGCTTTGATCACAGGAATAAATTACAGTTTACTACATTCACAAAGAAAACAGCTGTTTTAAATTGTAATATGTTACGTCCAAAGCCGTAAGGTTTTGTTTGTGGGTGCCCAAGCTGTGCTGTTTTTTTTCTCTCTCTCCCTGTCTCTCTTTGTAGGTGAATGGTTTCCACCTGAGGATGCTGGGAGGGGAAGGACACTATTTAAACTACAACCATCATCAGAGCTGTGTTGGTGGCTTGGTTGTGTGCAGCGGTTTTGAGGTCCTATCTCCAACCCCAGACCTGATGTGTTGTTGGAACAAGTTGAGAGTGTTGTGTATCTCTAACATATTTTGGTGTTCTACTTATTGTAGTAGATTTCTCTCGGTCGTCCCTTTTTGACCACTCTATGGTTGAGATTCACAAAGGTAGAAGTGTTCATTTTCATGATTAAATGTATCGTTTAATTAATCTGTTTTGTCTCTTACTTGCAATTTGCAAGTTAATGATTTCTTTATTTATTTTGGGGTTAGTAGGGAGGTGGGTGCCATTTATTTTGACTTTGACTTTTTCTCCTGTTTATGCTAGCATGGGAGTTAGCTTAGTACAACAACAGTCAAACAACAGTTGTTTGTTAGTAAAACAACAGTCTCGACCAGTCGAACCATGAACGCCGAGCCAAGTGCGCTGGTGAGATGCGAACGAGCCAGAACTTGGCTCGGCGTTCATGATTCGACTGGTCGAGACTGTTTTCCAAAGATAGCTCCTGCCTGTATACGCGAATTGGACTGTCTTTATAAAATATCTTCTTATTAAACTGTCTGTACACTTACAATGTTCTCAATGCTTCAGTTTACAGGTAGGGACCCTGATTATGCTACCTTGTTAGTGTTGGGCTATTTTTACCCTTGTTAGTGGTATTAACTAGCGATTTTTATTTTCATTTCTCTATGCCCCATATACTAGCGTTATAAGCTAAACAGTTTTTAGAGATAAAACTCTTTGTATTCGATAATCATGAAAACAAATCTCAGAGAACGGTTGACTATGTACAAATGTGTAATTAGACCAAAGGTTCATTTTGCGCCGGAGTTGTCCTTTAAACTTCATTTTCAGTTACTTGACGGTAAACTTATTTTGTATATATTATTTTTGTATATCTTTCATTATTCAACACAGGAGAAAAACAGATGACGTTGAGGCTTTTATAAAGTCTTACCACAGTATTTCCAGTTTACAGTGAGGATCCTTCAGTAGATCAGAAAGCTGCTTGACTACAGAATCTCCTACTTTATTCAATGACAGATTCAGTTCTCTCAGGTGTGAGGGGTTTGATCTCAGAGCTGAAGTCAGAGCAGCACAACCTTCATCTGTAACACCACAATCCCTCAACCTGTAGAGAACAATGACACTCTTCAGTCTCTCAGTTCAGGAAACACTGATATAAATGATATGATATATATAAATTTCTCCTTTTACAGTATTGCTTAGCTACGAAAGCACATGCTAAACTCATAAATGTGATCATGTTTTATCAGTGTAATGATTGTTGTCAGTGTGACTTACTGAACTGATCTGGATTCTTTAACCACTGGTAGCAGCTTCTGAAGAACTTCATCTGCTGTATTTTGTGCTCCAATAAAGTGTTTTAGATTAAAAACATCCATCTTCTGCTCTGATGTCAGCAACACATATACCAGAGCTGACCACTGTGAAGAGGAGAGTTTGGTTTTTCCTATTTTTCCAGATTTCAGATAATCTTGGATCTCCTGCTTCAGTGAATCCTCACCCAGTTCATTCAGACAGTGGAACAGATTGATGGATCTCTCTGGAGAGCGATTCTCCCTGATCTTCTGTTTGATGAGCTGAACTGTTTCCTCTTTGTTGTAGGAGCAGCTTCCAGTCTGTGTCAGTAGTTTTCGTAAGAGAGTCTGATTGGACTCCAATGAGAGACCCAGAAGGAAACGCAGGAAGAGGTCTAGATGTCCATTCTTACTCTGTAAAGCCTCATCCACAGCTCTCTGATGCAGACCTGGTAATGGATTAAATGACACCCAAGAAAGGTCTTTCATGATATTTATGCAGTTGTTTGTTAAGGAGCAGTGCACAAAAACAGCTGATAGATGTTCCTGGATACTCAGATGAACAAAGCAGAAGACTTTCCCCTGACACAAGCCCAACTCCTCTCTGAAGATCTGAGTGCACAGTCCTGAGTACACTGATGCTTCTGTCACATCAATGCCACACTCTCTCAGGTCTTCCTCATAGAAGATCAGGTTTCCTTTCACAAGCTGCTGGAAAGCCAGTTTCCCCAGTTTGAGAACCATGTCTTCATCTTTCACTCTCTTCTCATAGTCCTTCTCATGTTTGATGTTGGTCTGAATGATCAGGAAGTGTGTGTACATTTGAGTGAGAGTCTTGGGAATCTCTCCTCTCTCAGTTTCACTCAACATCTCTTCTAGAACAGCGGCTGAGATCCAGCAGAACACTGGGATGTGGCACATGATGTGGAGGCTCCTTGAGGACTTCAGGTGTGTGATGATTGTATTGGCCAGACTCTGATCACTGATTCTCTTCCTGAAGTATTCCTCCTTCTGTGGCTCATTGAAGCCTCGTACCTCTGTCACTCGATGAACACACTCAGAGGGGACGAGATCCGCTGCTGCTGGTCTGGAGGTGATCCAGATGAGAGACGAGGGAAGCAGATTCCCCACAATGAGGTTCATCAGCAGCTCGTCCACTGAGGCTGATTCAGATATATTACACAGTTTCACTTTGCTCTTAAAGTTCAGAGACAGACGAGACTCATCCAGACCATCAAAGATGAACAACACTTTATATTTATCACTGGATATTTCCATTTCTTTAGCTTCCGGGAAAAAGAAATGAAGAAGATCTGAAAGACTGAGTGTTTTGTCCTTCATCAAGTTGATCTCTCTGAAAGGAAGTGGAAATATGAGCTGGACGTCCTGATTCTCTTTCTCTTCAGCCCAGTCCACAATGAACTTCTGCACAGAGACTGTTTTCCCAATGCCAGCGACTCCCTTTGTCAGCACAGTTCTGATGGGTTTGTCTTGTCCAGGTAAAGGTCTAAAGATGTCACTGCATTTGATCGGTGTGTCCTCTGTTGCTGCTCTCCTGGATTGTGTCTCAATCTGTCTCACCTCATGCTCATTATTGATCTCTCCACTTTCACTCTCTGTGATGTAGAGCTCTGTGTAGATCTCATTCAGGAGTGTTGGGTTTCCCTGCTTTGCTGTTCCTTCATACACACACTGAAACTTCTTCAGCAGGTTTGATTTAAATGTGCTTTGGACCAGTTGAGAATCACGACTGAAAAAATAAATTATTAGATTACAACAAATTAGTGTAAAATATCTGGTAACACTTTAGAATACTGTATCTTCATTAATGAATAATTACCCAGGAACTAATGAACAACAGAATATTAACATTCTAGTAACTAATATTAACTAACAAGAAACTGATTAATGAATTAGTAAGTAATAGCACACAGTCGAATGTGGTAGTTCACTATTAGCTAATCAGTAACTACTATTTTTCATACCTCACTGAGGACTACTAAGAACTACTATATACAGGCTCATAATTCATATTTTTAATGCATAATGTAAAATATAAGGTAATGGTAACCCATTGGTAATGAATCAAGTGTTACTTTATATTTCTAAAGGAACTACTGTCAGCATCCTGCCTCCTTTTGTTTGTCTCCGGGCCTCGAGAGGTCCCTGTGTTCCCCTCTGCCGTAGTTCTTCCTCTTGTGTCCAGTATCCAGGTCACCTGTGCCCTGTTTCCCCTAAAGTATTTTAGCTGTGTTTTGCCTCCTTGTTCCTCACTCGGTTTTTGAGTCTTGGCTATGCGTCTCCTGCCGTGTCCTTTCAAGCTATCCCAAGTAAGGTGGTCTTAGTTATTGGATTTTTTTTTCTATCATGTGATTCTTTACAGTATCAATACTGTTAGAAATACCTCTTTCTGAGAATAACTCTTGTTGGATTTGTTTTACTTGCAAAGTACCTTTTTTTTATATATTTTTTTAATAAATCTACTTTGCCTGGAGTATTGACTTGAGTGTTTTGTTTGGGTCCAACATTACCGCCTCTGTGGCGAAGTGATAGATCTCTCAACTCACCACACCTGAGACCTGAGTTTGAGCCTGGCTTGTGACAACTAATAATTTGGATCAGTATTCTAAAGTAAAAAGCTTGATAACTACCTAATATTGACTGAAGTCATTGGAGGTTTTGGATAGACTGACTCAAGTGTTACTACATCCTTCTTAAGGAACTACTAATTATTTGGATCAGTATTCTAAAGTTAAATTAATGGGAACACACTAGTAAAGACTACCAAATCTTACCAAATCCATCAGAAGGAATTACTATTCAAAATCGTACAAAAATATCAAAAGCTTACAATGACTTCAGTCGATATTGGGTAGTTATGTTTTTCACTTTAAAATACTGATCCAAATAATTAGTAGTTCCTTTAGAAGGATGTAGTAACACTTGAGTCATTACTAGTGGGTTACTGTGGCGAGGGGGGCGTGGTTCAGCGAAGTCTGTGGCGCGCGAGAGAGGACGGAGCCGAGCGGTGAGTAAATAGGTCAAGTGCAGATGATGAACACCTGTGTCTGATTGCAGTAATTGGCGTGGTGGAGAGACCGCATAAAAGCCGGCGGAAACGAGAGCGCGCGAGAGAGAGTTGGACAGGGAACTCGCGTGCTACTGCCACACCCGACGCCAGCTAGAAAGCTGCTGTTTGTTTTGTGTTGTTGCTCGTTGTGCTGTGTTACCACTGTGACTCTGTGAAAGCGCTACTGTGCGCCTCCTTTTGTTTTTGTTTATTTTTGTGTTTGAAAATAAATTCAAAACAGTCTCAGTCACGCCGACCCCTGTCTTCTTCCTTCCACCCACACACTGAACCTTATCACAGTTACCGTTACCTTTTATTTTAAATTTTGCATTATTCATGTTAATTATGAACCTGTATATATGGTAGTTCTCTAACAAAAAAATTGATATTGATTAGCTTTTAGTGAACTACCACATTCAACTGAATGCTATTACTTACTAATTCATTAATCAGAGTTTCTTGTTAGTTAATAGTAGTAACTAGAATGTTAATAGTGCATTACTCATTTGTTCCTGTGTAGTTATTCATTAATGAAGGAACAGTATTTTAAAGTGTTACCAAATATCTTTGTCTAGTCAGAAATGTTGTACCTCGGATTAGATGGCATGTGTCTTCCCCTAAATGTTTCTTGAGTGTCCATAGACTGTTCACTATATGGACAACATATATATAGACAAACAAGGACAGAATAGAGACAAACAAGGACAGAATAGAGACAAAATAATTGAGAAAACAGAGACAAGAATTCATATAGAGCCAGATCGAGGGACGCCAATGAGCGCCTCAACGCACCTGTTAACACGTTAATATAACACTTTATTTTAGCACAAGAATATTTTGCAGCTGAATATTAGTATAAAAAATAAATAGTTTTTAAAATGTTATTAGAAAGATGATGATCAGAAACATTTAAGTTGAGTGTTTAAGTTGTAAGGGGGAAATAATAAAATGGTCAGAAATGGCTCTGTCTGTATTTAATGTTTGACACATGTCCCAAATTACACCTATGTTTTTTGCATTATATGCCAAACGGTGACAGTTTAAACTCTGAGGCAACTTTCACGTTTATTTTTCCAAAGTCAGTAATTCAAAAAGTTTTAAAGATATTATTTTAGATTTCAGTTCTTAGCCAAATTTTCTTTCGATATCTTAATTTTTGAGGGCCTATGTGGTTCAATTCAATAAATGTATCTTGTTTTCCTCTATTAAAATAAATGCAAAAAACAAACCTGTCTGAGAGCCAAAAAACACTTTTTCCAAAGTTTGCATGCATGTAACTCGAGAAGATCTATCTATCTATGAAGTGTTGTACCTCAGATCAGTTGATGTGCGTTCTCCATTAAATGCTATTGGCTCTGTGATAGACGCGTCGTCACTCTTCATGGACACACAGCTGGGCTCCGGTGAGACTGATTTCTCCCTCTGGTTTTGACTTCAATAAAATAGAAACAAAAGAATAGAGATAAGAATTCTTAGATGATACTACAGTACATGTAGATAAACCTCACACAGAGAAACAATCCATCCACCTATCTTTTACCACTGGTTTTTAATCTGTTGTTGTGTTTGTGTTTCCCAGTAAGTGGTGTAGTTGTGTTTAGATTGGTTGAGTTTGTCATTATTGTTCTGGTCCAGATGATCAGTGTTGTGTGGGTCAGTAGATGTTAGTGAAACATCAGGACTGAAGCTCTGGGTCAGCGGTGAGAGGAGACCTGATCCTGTGCTCGACTCCTGCTATTGCAGCGCTTTATAATAGTGTGAGTCTCTGAGTTATACATGCTTACACAATATCATCATCCATTTCTGTAGTTTGATATTTGCCAAATGATGCCAAACATGCATTATTTGTGTGGATCTGTGGTCTCTCTGTCTGTCTAAACAAAAATGTTGTACCTCAGATCAGTTGATGTGTGTTTTGGCTCCATCATAGACGCATCACTCTTCATGGACACACAGCTGGACTCCGGTGGGTTTGATCTGTCATCCTCACATTGACTTTAATAGAACAACAGAATAGAAATAATAGAGTAGAGACCAGAATCAATATGGTTGATTTTACATGAAAATAAAATTACCCATGAGAACGTTGTATTTTAACTCTTTCCCCTCCAGCTTTTTTTTTTAAAAGTTACTAGTCACTGCCAGTGTTTTTGACTATTTTCACAAAATGTTCATGGCCCCCAGAATATTTTTTTGAATGAATATCTGAATATGTAATATATGAAAATAAAGAACAGACCCTCTCCCTTTAAAAAATAATAATAATAATATTCTAGCTTCATACATTCTTTTTTTTAATCAGCACCTGAATGTGGGTAAGTTTGATAAAAAAGCAACATTTTGAGCAAAAACCTGATAAAATCATGTTTTAATCAAAGGCTACATCCAGATCAGATTCAGAACGATGATCATAAACACAGATGGAGTGGATCGAGTCCATCAACACCTCAAAGCTTCTCAGTACTGTAGCTCGTCCTGGGTCGACATTTCATTCAGTAACATTAGGCAGTTTTGATTTATATGCCAAATTTGGGTTAAAACAACCCAGCATTGTTTAGAGCACACGTGTTGTGAAACCGATGAAGATGTTTTCTTAATTTGCGGGTGTTTTTCTATTTGCATGTATTTTCTTCAGTTGCAGCGCGTTGATCTCCCTCTGCCATCTTATGATCGCGTTATTTTACATAATTCATTTATTTTTATTTTAAGTTTATTTGAATAGGGACAAGTATGTTACATAAGCTCATGTTCCATACTACAACATTTTAGCCGAGGCTAATTCTCAATGTTAGTCCCTAGTGGACCTTTACATAAAATTACACAATACATAGTTCAAATAAACATAATAATACAATATAACACAATATAAACGCAGCGGACAGTATTTCTGACCTCTGATTAAAGAGTCTTTAAGTTTGTTTTTGAAAAGGAGCCAGTTTGACTCTCCTTTCAGTTCAGTGGGTAAGCAATTCCAGGCTTTAGTGCCTTGTACAGAGAAAGCTGATTGTCCAAATTAAGTTTGGATAAGCATATGATTACATATGAGATCGCTCAGTTTTTCACCTTCGTCGCATGTGCTTTGATCAGGAGATTTAATACTCTTTCAGGAGATGTGTAATGGGCTATATGCACGCATAACTTCCGCGTTTGATGCAAGGATGCTCTTGCGTTTCCGGTTGGGGAGATTTAAAGCGGAGGAAAACGGGATTATAGCAGAGTCTTCAAAATTTACTGTCCTCTCGTCTTTGAAACGAAACTTTAATACGTTTAGATGTAATTTTATATATAGTTATGTTTATTTAATATAATAAACAAAGAAGCATAAACAAAATGAGGGGTGTCTGTTTTGTCTGTTTTTGTGACTAACGTTTCTTTAGTATAGCAATAGAGTATAAAAACCAAAATAAATTCTCTGTATAGCATTGGACTCTGCGATCGGCGGAAGTAATCCAGCATCCTTAGACCTTCACCGGAAATACCGCCGTGCATAGAGCCCATAGCGCCCCCTACTGTATAACAGTGAAAACACGGAAAGCCGGGAAATTCCGTCAATGGCGGGGAAAGAGTTAAAGGGGACCTTTTATGCAAAATTCACCTTTACACAGTGTTTGAACATAAATGTGTCGGCAGTGTGTGTACACATAGAGGAGGACTTACCATTAGGCAAAGGTAGGCGAATGCTTTGAGACCCCAACAGTCAAGGGCCCCCTAAAAATGCTTTTTATATACAAGATTTGCGTTTAGCATGGATGTGCGAGCGGTTGCCATGATGTTCGTTTCCACGACAACCGTCTGCGTGTAAAATCCCCCTGCGCAGGATTTTTTTTTACAAAGGAGTTCAGCAGAAATCCCGCCGTCAGCTAATTTCATTGGTTAAGGTTACAGCGACGGGTAGGTTTGGATCATGTTCGGATTCATCAATCGGATTGATTTAATTCCGATTGAACCAAAAGGTGTCAATGTAAACGTAGCAACTGTTTGACATGACCAATGAAATCTTTCAAATCGACTGCGACTGCTTTAAAATTTTCGCCGAACTGTTTTTTTTTGGGAGGGGGGGGGGGGTTATGTAGCAAATGAAAATATCGTGCATCTGTAGGTAAATCTAAATACTGAGCAACAGTGCATGTTCTATTTTTATTGTTTTAAATGGCGCTCACAAGTTTCTGTGAAGGACCCAAGTAGAACGCGCGCAATTACTTTCACACAGGCACATAACTCGGACACCTTATTGAACGTGATACACATACTGAAGGCCGTACTTCATTTTTGGTTGAAATAATAATTTGTGTGTAAATTGGTCATTTCATTTTCATTTTCATTTAAACTTGTAGTTTCAATATAAATAAAAAAATTATATTAAAGTTTAGAATTACAGCCTAGCGTTATTGTGTTGACAGTTGCGCAGTGAAACTTACCCCAAAGCCCACGGATGCTGATGGACTCTGCCCTATTAGCATAGACCCCGCCCTCAGTGACATGAACACTGTCCGCCATTTTCTACATGCTGGAGCAGCTGTAGTGAATGATAAGAAAAATGTCCCAGTTCCCTACTAAGAAAGCCAGGTGTGTTGTTGTTGGATATAAGAGTGAGCATCAGACTCTTCATGCAGAAACTGAGCCACTGAAGACGCAGTGGATTCATTTAGTTTATGATGGAAATGTGCCCCTCAAGTTACCAAAAATCATTAATGTCTGCGCTAATCATATTACACCAGACTGCTTTGTGAACCAGGGTTAATACAAAGCAGGGGGCCTATGTGGTTCAATTCAATAAATGTATCTTGTTTTCCTCTATTAAAATAAATGCAAAAAACAAACCTGTCTGAGAGCCAAAAAACACTTCTTCCAAAGTTTGCATGCATGTAACTCGAGAAGATCTATCTATCTATGAAGTGTTGTACCTCAGATCAGTTGATGTGCGTTTTCTTTTAAATGCTATTGGCTCTGTGATAGACGCGTCGTCACTGTTCATGAAACAAAAGAATAGAGATAAGAATTCTTAGATGATACTACAGTAAATGTAGATAAACCTCACATAGAGAATCAATCCATCCACCTATCTTTTACCATTGCTTTTAAATGTGTTGTTGTGTTTGTGTTTCCCAGTAAGTGGTGTAGTTGTGTTTAGTTTGGTTGAGTCTGGTTTGGTAGAGTTTGTCAGTATTGTTCTGGTCCAGATTATCAGTGTTTTGTGGGTCAGTAGATGTTAGTGAAACATCAGGACTGAAGCTCTGGGTCAGCTGTGAGAGGAGACCTGATCCTGTGCTCGACTCCTGCTATTGCAGCACTTTGTAATAGTGTGAGTCTCTGAGTTATACATGTGGGACTGTGTGTGTTTGTGTGTTTGAATCACACTGAGAGCAGGTGGATGGTCACTCAAGATTGCACTTTACTGGGCCTGTCACAGACAAAACTGGGACAAACACGACCAAAAGCTGGTTAGTTTAGAACACATTAACGTTGTTCAGAAGTCAGCAGCGAGAGATGTGAGACTCTGGGGACGTAGATCCACCCGCAATATCACACACGCAAATGAGTGACGCAACAGCCAATGTCGAGTTTTCCCAATTAATGCATGAATTTACTCCGTTACACAAGCTTACACAATATCATCACCCATTTCTGTATTTTGATAATAAGTGGAAATTTGCTAAATTATGCCATATTCATTATGTGTGTGTGTCTGTGGTCTCTCTGTCTGTCTAAACAAAAATGTTGTACCTCAGATCAGTTGATGTGTGTTTTGGCTCCATCATAGACGCGTCACTCTTCATGGACACACAGCTGGACTCCGGTGGGTTTGATCTGTCACCCACACATTGACTTTAATAGAACAACAGAATAGAAACAATAAAGTAGAGACCAGAATCAATATGGTTAATTTTACATGAAAAAAACCCACATGAGAACGTTGTCTTTTAACTCTTTCTCCTCCAGCTTTTTTTTCAGTCACCACCAGTCACCGCCAGCGTTTTTGACCATTTTCACAAAATTTTCATGCCCTCCAGAATATTTTTGTATGAATATCTGAACATGCAATTGGCTGTATCAAAAGAAAGAACAGACCCTTTCCCTTTAAACAAAAAATAATAATAATAATCTGTTTTATTCCGGGAAAATTCCGTCATGCACGGCTCGAGCACCTCCCTCGTCTACCGTACTTATAATTTTTTAGTAATACGATACAAAATATGTAAACTACACGTCATTTGTAAGTTACCTTATTTTTTAGTTATGGCTTGTAGAAAGTTGTGATGATTCACCAATCTGTACTGATAATTACAGTTTTTCTCAGTCGCTTTGGTGCATTTCTCACATCACTTTTTACATTTGCACAACAGTTAATGCAGTTCTCAAAACAATTAGTTCAAACTGCAAAACCTAGTTGATAACCAGCAAAAGCGTGACACTTGCTCAAAATGGATAGTTCATTCCTCAAAAGCAAGTTTTAAGATAAGATAAGATAAGATAGTACTTTATTGTCCGTGTACACGGAAATTTGTCTTGCAATACAAGCTCCAACAATTATAGCACACACAAACTAAAAACAAAAACATACAGTCATCAATAAAAAGTATACAAAAGTACTTCCATAATATTATGGGTACTCCGCCCTGCAGGAGTGTTCTTCAATAGCCATAAATATATACATATATTAAAATGCAAGTGGGGGGGAAACTATCACTTCTTTCCCCTCATGTGTTGATTCAGCATCGATATAGACAGAGGAACAAATGAGTGCTTATATTTGTTCTTCCTGCACTCCGGGACCCTATAGCGTCTCCCAGAGGGCAGGAGTTGATACTCTTGATTCAACACATGGGAATAATCTTGGGTGATTTTATGAGCCAATCGTACAGTATGTACTTCATGACTTTCAATAAACGCCGTCTCAACCGACTGTCCCACCAATTTGGAACAAATTCCCCGGAGCCGGAAAATCCTGGCCTTCAAATGAGCTGAGAGGCCCCCAAACCACACTGCGCCTCCATACTGCAGAATGCTTTGAATGGTTGACACAAAGAAAAGAGACAGGATTTCACTACTCGCTCCGAATGACCTAAGTCTCCTTAAAAAATAAATTCTCTGTTGTACCTTTCCGCAGATGTAGTCTACATGATAGGTCCAGGAAAGGTCACAGTCCACATACACTCCAAGATATTTAAATGATGATTTTTGTTTTATGATTTGATTATGGATGATTAATGGTGTAATGTGGCATTCATGAGAGGTGCCGAAGATGATCTCTTCCGTTTTCTGTGTATTGAGAATGATAGCATTTTCATCGCACCACTCTACAAGATTATTCACTGTTTGCACATAAAGTTCAGCCCCTTCCCCCTCCTTCATCAAAGCTACCAGAGCAGTATCATCAGAAAATTTGATTTTTTTCCGGAATAAATTTGATATTTTAGTAATTGTTTTATTTTATTTTTTATTGTTCACTCTTATTTATCTATATGTTTATGTCTATTGCTTTGGCAATATTGTGCTATTGTACACATTCATGCCAATAAAGCTAATTTGAATTTGAATTTGAATTTGAGAGAGAGAGAGAGAGAGAGAGAGAGAGAGAGAGAGAGAGAGAGAGAGAGAGAGAGAGAGAGAGAGAGAGAGAGAGAGAGTCATTTGAGGGCTTGATGAGATTTTTCAACTCATGAATATTATGGATAAGGTTATTTTGGATCCAGAGATTATAGTAACTCACTTCAAGTAAAATGTTAATAATATTTTTAATAAATATACAGAAATCATTGTAATATGCTGATTTGCTGCTTGTTACGGTTCGTGTCTCGTGTTTCCCTCTACTTATGATGACGTCATGACTCTGTGCTTCTTTAGGCTGCGTCCCAATTCGCCTACTTATACTACGACCTAAAAGTATGTACTCTTTTTGTGAAGAAAAAGTACATACTTTTGAGTGTGTAGCAAAAGAGTAGGCAAGCTTCGGGACATACTACTTCGTCATCATTTAACGGACGTGCATCCAGTCACCTGCCCTGTCAATCACTTTCTCACAGTTAAAATCCTCCATTCAATCTAATTTAATTTCCTACCGTTTCGGAGAGAAATGTTGTGGCATGTTGATCTGCAGTCGTGGGTCTTTCATGCGGAGACTCTCCTCATGTGTTTGCAATTTGAATGATGCATTTAAAAGTTAATGGCTATAAACGTATCTTTACAAAAGTTCACAATGCTGCTGCAGATGTAATATAATGTAGACAACATTGAATAAATAAATGTTCGTCAGGTTAGATACTGATAATTAATCACTCAAACCCCTTTATCTAAACCTCTCTACATAACCACCGGACTCGCGCGTCCTCCATGTCTGTAGTTTTTTAACACTTGTCACTCGTGTTTGTAGTTCTAATCGAATCCTCGTCCAGCGCGCGATGGGTTGTGGGCAATATCAGCCGTTAGAGTGCGCATCGATCTGCACTTCGGATTCTGACCGGAAAAAGTAGACCATCCGGGTATCTTTGGAACACTCATTTCAACATACTACGATTTGGGACGTACTAATTCTATTTTCGAATACTATTTAGGACGGATAGTATGCGAATTGGGATTACTGATGGGTCTGCACCTGTGTATCACCTACACCTGCGCCTCGTTGGAGTCGGTGCTGATCCACTATAAGACGGACGCTGACGCGGAGTATGGCAGGAGAGAGGAGAACCAGCAAACAAGCATTTCTTTCGTGTTTCAGTTCTTTTATTTACTTTACTTGGTTGATCGTCTTGTTAATGTTTGTTGCCTTCATATTGTTTGAAGTATATTAGTTATATTTATTTGTGATACGTGTTTCTTGAGTTTTTGCGTGTTTGTAAGAAATAAATGTCAATGCAGCGCACTTGAGTTTCACGTGTCCTCCTTTATGTTGTGAAACCCTTACGTAGCCAGTTTTTTTTCCAAAAAGGGTTCGTAACACTGCTCAAGATTTCTCATTATTATCAATGTTGAAAACATTTGTGACGCTCTATATGTTTTTCAGGATTCTTATATGTTTTTCAGGATTCTTTAACAAATAGAAAATTCAAAAGATCAGTATTTATTTAAAAATCGAAATCTTTTGTAATATTATAAATGTCTTCTGCCAGTTTTGATCAATTTAATGCATCCTTGCTGAATGGAAGTATTAATTGCTTTAAAAAGACAACTCTCTGACCTCAAACTTTTGATTTGTTTAAAAAATGATTTCACCATCAGAACAGGAGACAGAGATGTGGATCACACACACCAAAACTGATGCATTATAACAGAAGATTGTGCGTAGTAAACTCTCATGTTTAATCGTGATTAGTTAGGCTGTAAGTGTCATCCTTTGGTCTAACCTATTCAAGTATCCAGTGACAGAATTGAAATGTCATATTGAATTCAGTGTATAATTCATAAATAAGGTAAGATACAAGTACTGTTTTTGGGCTTGAGAATGAAACCTCAATTTAAAATCTCAGTGTAGCTAAATATTCTGGCCTGACATAGAACATTTATAATTAAGGTATTTATAGCATTTCAAATATTTAACTTTCTCCTTTAAGAAAACTGATAAACTCAGGTTTAGCACAGACTATCAGAAACTCAACAGTGTCACTAAACCTGACTCTTTTCCTCTGGTCAGGATGAAGGATTGCAGATTGCGTGGGTTCAGCGCCATATGTTACTAAACTGGACTTGCTGAAAGGTTATTGGCAAGTGTCTGTTACTGCTCGTGCCTCTGATCTCTGCATTTCTGACACCGGATGACTTTCTGCAAGATACGCTCATGGCTTTCAGGATGAGAAGCGCTCCAGACACTTTCCAGCGGCTGAGAGGCATAGATAGATAGATGGATGGATGGATGGATGGATGGATGGATGGATGGATGGATGGATGGATGGATGGATGGATGGATGGATGGTTGGATGGATGGTTGGTTGGTTGGATGGATGGATGGATGGATGGATGGATGGATGGATGGATGGATGGATGGATGGATGGATGGATGGATGGATGGATGGATAGATAGATAGATAGATAGATAGATAGATAGATAGATAGATGGATGGTTGGATAGATAGATAGATAGATAGATAGACAGACAGACAGACAGAGACAGACAGACAGACAGACAGACAGATAGATAGATAGATAGACAGACAGACAGACAGACAGACAGATAGATAGATAGATAGATAGATAGATAGATAGATAGATAGATAGATAGATAGATAGATAGATAGATAGATAGATAGATAGATAGATGAGGGACAAAGTACTTCCTCAGTCTGTCTGTGGAGCAGGACAAAGAGAGAAACCTGTCGCTGAAGGTGCTCTTCTGTCTAACAATGATATTGTGCAGTGGGTGAAAGGCATTGTCCAAGATAGAAGAAAACTTGCTAAGGGTCCTCCTCTCTGCCACAGATGTTACAGAGTCAAGCTTCACCCCCACCACAGAACCAGCCTTCTTCACCAACTTATCCAGCCGCGTGGTGTCCCTTTTTTTAATGCCACTCCCCCAACATACCACAGCATAGAAGAGGACGCTAGCGATGACCGTCTGATAAAACATCTGCAGTAGCTTCTGACAGATATTGAAGGACCCTAACCTTCTCAGAAAATATAGTCTACTCTGTCCCTTCCTGTATAGGGCATCTATGTTTTTGGACCAGTCCAGTCTGTTGTCCAGCTGCAGACCGGTGTATTTATAGGTCTGGACCAGCTCCACACAGTCACCTTCAATAAGCACAGGCTGCAGTTGGGGCCTCGGTCTCCACACTCCACCAAAGTCGACCACAATCTCCTTCGTTTTTGTAGTGTTGAGCTGTAGTTGGTTAAAACTACACCACCTCACAAATTCATCAATCAGGGTCCGATACTCCCCCTCATCTCCGTTCGTAATACACCCCACGATTGCAGTGTCGTCGTCAGAATACTTCTGCATGGGACACTATTCCGAGTTGTACTTAAAATCGGAGGTGTACAGTGTGAACAAGTCCGGGGAGAGCACTGTCCCCTGTGGTGCTCCTGTGCTGCTGACCACGCTCTCAAAGGTGCAGTCTCTCAGCCGAACGTACTGTGATCTCTCAGTAAGATAGTCCGTAACCCACGTTATTAGTTTTAAGTCCACACCCATCCCCTTCAGTTTGTCCTTCAGTAGAGAGGGCTGGATGGTATTCAATGCGCTGGAGAAATCAAATTCTCACAGCGCTACCACCCCTATCCAGGTACGAAAAAGACTGATGGAGCAGATTGAGAATGGCGTCGTCCACCCCAGCCTCTCCTGATACGCAAACTGCAGAGGGTCGAGCGCATGGCGCACCTGTGGTCTGAGGTGGTGTAACAGCAGCCGCTCCATGGTCTTCATGACGTGTGATGTCAGGGCAACTGGCCTGAAATCATTCGGCTCCTTGGGGTGTGGCTTCTTCGGTACAGGCAGGGCCGTCCATAAGGGGGGATAAAGGGGAACGTTTTCTGGGGCCCAGCCGCTAGGGGGGGCCCATGCAATAATTACGTTCATCCTAAATATAAGCAAAGGTTACCATATTTTATTTTTAACCAAAATAGCACCATTTATTGTTGAAAGTGAGAAAAAAAAGCATTTTATTTAATGTTGCTTGAGTAAAATGTAGCCTGTGTCATAATGAAACACCCCTCTCCTGAAAATGGTCTGAGTAGGCTAGTTTTTGTTGTACGTAACGCAAAGTCAAAACGCCAGTGCTTCGCGCCAGTTCGCGGTCAGCAGCGCAAGTGAGTGACACACGATGGAGTGCGCGAATTGACACGGTAAGACCATAGACAGTAAAAGAAAAAGTAAGACCCTTTTCCTCACCATCTCCCCAGTGTGATTGAATCAATCGATTGCCTAAAATCGTCCTGTGAAATTATCTAATGAGGCCTTATCAGATGCGCGAGGACTGAGAGAATATTTCCTGTCATTTACAGCAGTTGTCATGTGCACTGTCCGGCTAAAACTACTACAACATATCGAAGATAGGATGGAATTTGCTTCTGCAGAGTGGCAGTCTTATGGTGTGTTCACACCGAACGCTAATAGAGCGTCAAATACGCGTCTATCGCGTTTAGTTAGACGCTTGAATCTTCTGCTCGAGTTCAAATTTTTCAACTTGCGCGGAAGACGTTCGCGGCAAACGTGTCGCCCAATTCGCGTCATTCGCGTCGCCCGGCGCGAATGATGCGTCTATTCGAGTCTTTGCATTGACTTTGTATGTAATCTACTCGTGCAAATAATTAAATTCGCGTTCGGTGTGAACACACCATTAGATATTGGACAGGTCGCGGGAATGGGGTTGTTTCATGACAATTTTAATTTTTTTTTCATTGGTTGTTGCGTTAAATCATACCCAGATATAATAGTGCTATTTTCTGATTGGCTTTTGTGTAGCTCGACGAACAACAACACAGAGGAGACGCGCTTGATTCCTGCCGGGTCCAAAGTGACAGCGGCGCGGCCAGAGACATTTGGGGCGCTGCGGCATATTAAATATATTATAAATCGTTTTTCTGCGTGAGAAATACAATGTGTGGCGGGAGTGCGTGACAAAAGACCGAAATGAGTGACTGTCATGCTCAATGCGTGACACTTGAGAGCCCTGTGTGTGTGTGTGTCATTCGCGCCGCACAATCCCCTCAATGAGTAAGTCTCTCTCAGTTAAATGTATGTGTTAATGTAGCAGAGAGAGAGAGCACACGCATGATATGAGTAGCCTATTGCAGATTTGGGGAGGGCCCATTCACTGGACCTTTTCAGGGGCCCAGTCATTTCTGTGGGCGGGCCTGGGTACAGGCACAATAATAGATGTCTTCCACAGCACAGGAACCCTCCCAAACGCAGACTCATGTTGAAGATATATTGTAAAGGGTCACCAAGCTCTCTAGCACAGGCTTTGAGCAGTTTTGGACTTACTCTGTCTGGGCCAGCCGCTTTACTGGGACGGAGCCTTCTCAACTCCCCGCTCACTTGGGCTGCTGTGATGATGGGTAATGGAAGGGGGGTATTAATCTCACATCCAGTGCTGTTAAAGGGATAGTTCGGCCAAAAATGATATTTAACACATGCATTACTCACCCTCAAGCCGTTCGAGATGCATATGTCAATCTTGTTTCAGACGAAAACATTTTCAGTTATTTTAGAAAATGTCTTAGACCCTTCAGTGGATATAATGTGAAGCAATGGGGTCCACCTCCTTCAAGTCCCAAAATGTGCATATATCCTTCACAAAAGTAATCCATCCGGCTCCAGGGGGATAAACAAAGGCCTTCTGAGGGTAATCCGTGCGGTTTTGTCGTAAAAATATACATATTTAAAACTTTATAAATGAAAATATCTGACTTCCGGCAACGATCGACGTGCGTCCACGGGTGATGGAAGTCGGCGTACGAGGTAGGACGTAGCGTAGGAACCGTTGTGACGTAGACGTTGTTTTGCTCTGCACTCTGGCTGCGCAGGCGCGTTCGTTCTACGTCACGACGGTTCCTACGCTACGACTTGCAACTAGTGATACCCTCAACGTCCTCCCCATACGCCTCCTGCAGCATTCCCCAATCGGTACACTGGAAACAGTCCCGCAGGGCCTCCTCCACCCCAGGAGACCACTTTCTGAAGGAACGTGTGGTGGTGGGTTGCCTTACAACTTTTGGCTTATAGTGAGGCTGGAGAAGAACAAGATTGTGGTCTGATCTCCCCAGTGGTGGTAGAGAAATTGCAGTGTATGCATCCTTAACATTAGCATACAGTAAATCAATAGTTCTGTTTCCTCTGGTGGAACAGTCAACATACTGGCAGAAAGCAGACAGTGAGGAGTCCAGTGTGACGTGGTTAAAATCCCCAGAAATAAACATGAAGGCTTCTGGGTGCTGTGTCTGCAGTCTCGCGACGACCGTGTGGATGACGTCACACGCGGCTTCGGCTTGTGCTCGCGGGGGATGTAAACACAAACCACGATGGTGTGTGAAAACTCTCTAGGCATGTATTAAGGACAGAGACTTACAGCCAAAAGCTCAATGTCCCTGATGCAGGTTGTCTTCACAGTAACATGCCCAGGATTACACCATCTATTGTTGCTGAATATCGCAAGCCCTCCTCCCTTACGCTTCCCACTAGCCTTCGTGTCTCTGTCTGCTCTGACTGTAGTGAAGCCGGGTAAATCCACGTTAGCATCAGGAATGCTAGCAGTTAGCCATGTCTCAGTGAAACACAGACAGTAAACTGCACTCCCTGTAGATCCTCACATTCTTCACCATGCAGCCAGTTCATCGGTTTTGTTAGCCGTTGACGTTCCCCATGACCACAGACGGAACAAAGGGCTTGAATCTCCACCGCTTCTCCCTGCGCCTTGCTTTTAACTTAGCGCTTGCCCGGCATCCACGATACGGCCGTCTCACATCCCGAGGTAGATGTGGTACAGCACCGGCACTGGCCGAAGTCCTGAGAGCGACCAGCTGATCTCTCAAGTAAACAAGTCCGTGATCGTTCAGTAATATGAAGTCCATATTCGTAGGATAGAAAAAAAATATATTAAAACAACACTATACTAAACATATAAATATATAAATGACAATGTTTAAAATAAAAGTGGGCTATAAAACACCGAAAAACACGAGAGCACAAACAAAGCTACTGGGGGAGCTGCCACTTGCAGCTGGCGCTCATTAGCCATCAAAATCTCACTGCAATCTGTCAGATGATCTGGTGGTTTATTCAAATTCATGAAGGGATCACATTAACACTTTACGTGAAGTGTTTACAAGACTTGTGAAAGCCTCATTAACGGTGAATCTGGTCAAGAGTGAATTTGTTAAGGTAGTAGTTACTGGGTAAACAAGTGGGCCATGGTCAGGGACGTCCTGTTAACGCTAAAGTGGAAGCGATTATGGATTTCCCATAAAACGAATGACTGGGTACTATAGAGCTTTTTGCAGGAATGTTTGACTATAGTTTCCCCTTTAACTGATGTGGAGTACGGCTAGAGAGTTGAACTGAACTCTGAGTGTGATCACGCTTTTGCTGCTGCTGAAGATCTTCTTTGTAATGCGAATGTTCTCTCTCGCCTGACTTGTTCAATCTTGAAGTGGACACAAGTGCATTAGGCCGTGTGTCCACCAAAGCGTTTTTAGCCAGCTGAAAACGCTAGACGCTCTGCTGAAAACGCCTAGCTGTGAGCGCATGAGAGCGTTTTGGAAGCGCAGCGTTTTTTCCGTTGAGACGTTTCGTTGCTATGATACAGAATATCCGCAGCACCGTTTACTTGTAACTGATTTCGCAGGTAATTTGTTTCATACTGAAATTTTTTTTTTTATCCATTTTGTTCAGTTTGCTCTGCTGGTTGATGTCGTTGTACAGAAAGAATGTTGTGACAGTTGGTCGGTGTGATATTAGTCCCGCCCCTCCTCCACTGTGATTGGACGGTTGGTGAAAAGTGACAGTGATGAGCGCTGCGTTTTATCCAAAAGTTGAACATTTTTCAACTCTCGGCGACCAGTAAAAACGCCGGGCGCTCAGCGCTTCAGCGTGTAAAAAACGCCGAACGCTCAGCGCTTGAGCGTTAAATACACGCTCAGCGCCTCGTTGCGCTCATGGCGTTTAAAAAAACGCGGCGCTCCCATTGAAAACAATTGAAAACGTACGCCAGGCGCGAGTAAAAATGCTTTGGTGGACACACGGCCGTACCCCTCATTTACACTGCACACGTCTGCGGCGCATTACGGCTGCGACACGGCTACCGGAGCTGATCGCGGCCATTCTAGTCAATGCGTGTGTTTACACCTGCCGCGAAGCGGCGCGTTTCAGAAGCTTCCCAGAAGCTGCTCTCCGCGCCGCTTCGCTAAAGATAGGCGCCTAGTCTATTTTTGACGGACGCCGCGTCCAAGCCGCACCGTAAATACAAAATAAAAGTAAAAAAACACTGTCAATTTCATAATAAACACCCTGTGCAGAATCCCAGTTGTATTGCACACCGATATATCCTTGGTAAAATCCATAGACTGTAGGTAGACACACAAAAATCAAGAAAAACCACGCCGGACAGGCAAATCACGTGGTCTCGCGCATCCAGGCGCTTCGCTTCTGAAATGCTCCTGGTGTGAGTTGGCACTGTGTGAAGGACGGAATAAAACCGTGTCGCAGCCGTAATGCGCCGCAGACGTGTGCAGTGTAAATGAGGGGTTAGGCTGTGGAGCGGTGTTAATACAGCACAGTAAACTTGGCATTGACCACCCGATATGTTACTCCTCTAAGAAGTTTTCAAAAGCCCAAAGACAGTATATCACTATTGAAAAGGAAGCTCAGCATTACTTCTTGCTTTACAACATTTAGAAGTATATGTAGGAGGCAGATCTGAACCTGTCGCAGAGTTTACTGATCATAATCCCCTTGGGTTTTTAATGCATATGTGTAATTCAGCAGATTAGATTTGAATCAGTTGAACGTCACAACTGAAAGTTTAACTCTTTCCCTGCCAGCGTTTTTGACCATTTTCACTAAATTGTCATGGCCCCCAGAATATTATTATAATATAAAACTCTGAAAATACTTTCACTTCTGACAGCAAAAGTTGCTAAACATGTTTGGTGTGTAAAAGCGAGCTCATGCCATCTAGTTCATAAACAGCTCAGTTATAACAGAGACTAATACCTCACAAGTTATGAACAGTTATCATTTAAAGATTTTATGATTATGTGTTGGCAATTCTTTTTTATAAAGAGGTTTGCGGGTTGGCGTTATTGAGTTATTTAATCTCATGAATATAAAGTTATGCACAAATAATATCAAAACATCTTGGATCTGTGTATTAAAAGTAGCGTATTTACCCATTGCAGGAAAATTTTAAATAAAAAACATTACATTTAAAAAAATTTGCAGAAATCATTCAAGTTGCACATCAAGTTCTCATTACACAGTAATTTCAGGGAGTTTTGTCCTCAAAGTATAGTTACATATTATTTATTGTTTTTATCGCCTTCGTAGGCATTGTGAATCACCTGTGTATGAAATGTGCAATATTACAGTGAAAGAATTGCAGTGCTGTGCTCGGTCCTGTAGGGGGCAGCAAACACATATAAACTTGTGTTACTCTGCCACGAGAGGGAGCCATTGCCTTTAACTGTTTCTGCACACATGAACATGCACGGCCTGTGTATGCATATAACAAGATACAAGTATGCAGCATATTTTATGCAGCTATGCATATTTGCATACAAAAAATGCATATTTTTTATTTAAAAAATTCTCATTCTGAACTTATTTAAGTCATTTATGTAAATAGATTACCATGACCAGATTTACTTTTCAAAGACAGTCCATTGGATGATCGAAAAAAGTGGCCACCAGTGTGTTGCTGCTGCCTGCTCATTTGCATACCAAAACATTATCATGTAAGAAGATATGTGGTATTTGAAATAAATCTCTATAAAGTCTCTGTGTCTCTACAGGAATTTGACTTTATTTTCCCACGTTTGTGTTTGTGTCTGTAAATGCCTTCAGAATAACAGCACAATTTCGAGAAAAAACATGCACAGCGTCCAACACACACCATCCTCCTCCACTCCAGTGTGTGTGTGTGTGTGTGTGTGTGTGTGTGTGTGTGTGTACATGTTTTTCTACCCCAGTGGAGGATAGTGACTTAACCCTGAATGCACAGACTCATGGGGACTCGTGTCACTGGGGACCTAAATTGAGGAAACAAGCTCATAAATCATACAGAATTATTATTATTTTTTGAAAATGTAAAATTGCAGAAAGTTGTCTGTGATGGGTAGGTTTAGGGGTCAGGCTTGTGTGTGTGTGTGTGTGTGTGTGTGTGTGTGTGTGTGTGTGTGTGTGTGTGTGTGTGTGTGTGTGTGTGTGTGTGTGTGTGTGTGTGTGTGTGTGTGTGTGTGTGTGTGAGCAAGTAAATGAGTGCGTGTGCGTGCGTGCGTGCATGCGTGTGTGTGTGTGTGTGTGTGTGTGTGTGTGCGTGTGTGCGTGTGTGCGGCGTGTGTGCGTGTGCGTGTGTGTGTGTGTGTGTGTGTGTGTGTGCGTGTGTGTGTGCGGCGTGTGTGCGTGTGTGTGTGTGTGTGTGTGTGTGTGTGTGTGTGTGTGTGCAGCGTGTGTGCGTGTGTGTGTGTGTGTGTGTGTGTGTGTGTGTGTGTGTGTGTGTGTGTGTGTTACGGACAGAGCGGGATCTGCAGGTCAAAGGTCACGCTGGGACTGAAGCAGGACGTGGGAATGAGAGGCCGGAAGAGGAGGATGTTCCTCTCAATGTTTATATGCCCTGGAAAACAGCAGAAAGAAAGAAAAGAACAGACGGAGGGATGTTCCCTTCATAACAAGGATTATTATTATACTGTGACAATGCATGTAAAGTGTTAGGAGTCTTTATCATGAACTGATCATGATTGAGAATATGTTTTATGTTGAATACACTGTTCTGATGTGTGAATGAGCCGGAGCGCATTAAGGGTTTTCTGTTAGAGCGGTGTCGTGTTAGCGGCCCATAAGTTAATCACTAATGATCTTTACAACAGAAGTGAATCAATCAAAACTAACTTTATCTGGACAATAACTTTATTCTAGAGCTGCTGTAAAGCCTAAACACTCTCTGTTACTGTAATCTCCTGTTATCACTGTAAAGATGCTGTCAAACTCTATATTGTTAAAGCGCTGTATAAATGAAGGTGACTTGACTTGTGAATCATGAGGACTTTGATTGAATTATGCATAATGTAATATATTTACACACTAATTCTTAGAAGTTACTTTGCCATGAATGCATTTCATGTATAACACAGAACCGAACACAATCATTCCTGACAAAGTCAAATTCAACATTCTCTAAATCTGCTTTAATAAAAGAGAAGCTCCTGCAGTCTGACTGTAAACACAGATCCAGATGCGTGTGTGTGTGAGAGAGAGAGAGAGAGAGCGAGAGAGAGAGCGAGTATATGTGCCTGATGTTGATCTTTGTAAAGTGGAAGTTTAGCTGGACATAAGCATGTATATATATATATATATATATATATATATATATATATATATATATATATATATATATATATATATATATAATTATTATTATTTAGATATAATAAGCCAGCAAAGCGGTTCCACAGGGTAAATCCGTTCATAAATAACCCGCCACATGTGTTGTGATTGGCTGCGCGAAGTAAAGAGACCGGAGGGCAGTCTCTGATTGGCCCGAACTTGCACACGCAAATGAGGGAGGCGTGTCTGTTGTGTCTGTAGTCCCGCCTCGTTTCCTCTCGCAGTCAGTGAATGAACAGCTCTGGGTCTGCAACGCTCAGATTAGAAGGAAACACAGAGAATATGGACTATGATGGTTTTTGAAGCAAAACAGGTACGTTTCTGTGTTGTTTTGTAAGATTGTGGTTAATAAATGGGAGTAGTATTTTTGAACTGGTCATGTGCCAGCGCATGATGAACATGAACGCGCAAATACGAGTTATCAATCGCGCCACAAGAGTTTTAAAAGCTTTTAAACTGCGACCGTTAAACCGTCAGACGCGTAAACTCTTCCGTCAGTCGCGGCCGTGTGAAGATAAAGACAAACATTTCACAGAAACGCGATGTTTGGAAGCTGTCACGGGTGTTTTAGGGGGAAACGGCGAAGATGTTGGAGAGTAGATGTGGTAATCCTTTGCTCTCTGAGGGGATTTGGGGTTTAAAGCTCATGTCTGACCATCTGCCCTCAGAAAACTGCCAAAACAGCCTAAAATTAGCCAGATACCGCCAGTCCGGAGAAAACGTCTGAAAAGTGAGTATAGTTTATGAAATTACATAAACAATGCAGTCAGCTGGACCAGGACGGTCTTCAGACATTTCAACATATTAAAAACAGGTTTCAGAGAATATTAGTGGTTTTGATTAAAGATAAACATTTTCTAGTAATAAATGCGCATGTGATTTAATATAACGTTAGCTACCTGACTTTTCCCTAACGTTAATTAATAACTATAAATAGTCATCTAAATACATTATCTGATGACACACACACACACACACACACACATGGGATATATACACATATTATATATGAAACGTACATCTAAATCTTAAATATTGCTGTTTACACAACTCCAGAGACACAATGAGGTCATTATAACACATTGTGTTATTATTAATCAGTATTTTGACTCTCTTCTGAATGTTTCTATCTCTTTTCTCCTTCATATGCCTCTCTCTATGGAAGCTTGTTTCTTCCACAGAATAAAACATTTTAAAACATAATTGCGACTTTTTTTCTCACAATTGCGATTTACATCGTGCAATTTCTCAGAATTGCGTAATATAAAGTCGCAATTGCGTGTTATAAAGTCAGAATAGCAAAATATAAAGTCACAATTGTGTTATAAAGTCTGAATTGTGGTAAACTCACAATTGCGAGAAATAAGACTTTTTCTCGCAATTGCGAGTTTATATCTCGCAATTTGACATCTTTTCTCAGAATTGTGAGATATAAAAAAGTCAGAATTTCGAGTTTATTTCTTGCAATTGCAAGTTTATATCTTACAATTCTAACTTTATTTATCGTAATTGTGACTTTATATAACGCGATTCTGAGATAAAGTCAAGTATATTTTTTATTCTGTGGCGAAAACAAGCTTCCATATTTGTCTTGCTCTTATACGCGTCTTCTACATGTTTGCCCTTCTGTTCATAGTATGTTCCTCTCTCTCTCTCTCTCTCTCTCTCTCTCTCTCTCTCTCTCTCTCTCTCTCTCTCTCTCTCTCTCTCTCTCTCCCTCTCTCTGCCCACTCTAGCATTCCTGGAGCGCTTGTAGAGTTTCTGTTGGGTTCTCTGATCTCGGCACAGAACCGACGGGTCGGAGAGAAACTCCCCCTGAATTCCTCAACATGAAGGTCAGGAGGGAGAAAGCTGGGGTCCGAGTGCTCCTAACAAGCATTATAGTTTATCCCTAACCCTCACCCTAACCAACCCTGACCGTAACTAACCCTCACCCTAACTAACCCTGACCGTAACTGACCCTAACACTAGAGCTAAAGCCATACTTTTCCCAGAAATGAACAATCTGTCATCATTTACTCGCCCTCAAGATGTTCTTAACCTTTATGACTTTCATTCTTCTGCTAAAACACCAAACACACACTAAACAAACGGTATTGATTACCAACCGACTTCCATTTTCCCTTTTATGGACCAAAACCAAAACAAAAAAAGGGCGTTTTCAAGCATACATCCAAAAAAAAAAGTGTAATACATCTTTAAATTTGTTTGTTTTTCTGTAAGTTAGAACATGTCCTGTTTAATTTAAATAATGTAAAAAAAATAATGGATTTTTACCATGATTTACAAAAGACACCCACTAAAATGTGACTCAGTGTCACAATAGTTTATAACCAAAAAGTCTTGACATTAAAATGCTTTATTTAAGGCTCAAAGTCCCCACTTTGCCACTATCCTCCAAATCACTATTTTTACCCATTTGTCAGTAAGAAGGTTTCGTTAAAAATATCTTCTGTTAAAGTGAGTGATGAGCTCAACTGCCCATATTAAGTATATGGATCCCAAATTCTTTATTATATGAAAAATTCTCCTGTGCAAGAAAGTACGGTAAGTCATACGAGTTTGAAATAATGTGAGGGTGAATAAATGAAAATAATGTATTTATTTATTTAACAATAATATTAACTATCCCTTAAGACAATGCATTTATAAAATAATGTCAATTATTAACGTTGCAAAGCATCTGTAAAATACAGCACTTTGGGACCATAAATAATGTTTAAAACTCAATATGCAGGGCAGTGGATTGAAAAAAACCTGCAAGGTCTAGAGACACTTTTATACTTTGGGAACTTCTTTTAACTTAATCTCTGTGTTTTACAAATGCTGTAATGCGTGAGAGCCTCCAGAAGATGAGGATGCAGCGGTTAATCACGTTAATCTAGTGCATATTTACATAAACAACTATTAAAAAGCTGCGCAGTGAATGCAAAAAGAGTGAATGTAAAAAGAGGTTCTGTGCGGGGCTCGTTTTAGCATTTAAAAACGCCAAATGTAGGGCAGTGAAATAGGATAAAAACGATGTCTAGAAACACATTTTTATTTTGTGAACTTCTGAGTTTAACACAATGTCATGTGCGAGACGCTATAAGCATGTGAGTGATGTGACCCGTGCTCACCGCTCAAAAGCCTGGAACACACCAAGCCGACGGTCGGCCGTCGGGCAGTTTTTGTGCGTCGGCCGACTGAGTTTCCTCGGTGTGTTCCGCACGGTTCCGTGCCGTCGGCTGAAATGGGTCCTCGTCGGCTTTGTTTCGGCCGATTCGACATGTTGAATCTGCGTCGGGCCGTCGGTGAAAGAGGGAACTCTGATTGGCTGCTCAGCTTAGTGAAAGAGTCAATGCACGAGAATAATAGCAAAACAGCGAGCAAAGAAGTCAAAACTCTACAGATAGAAGGCAGCTCTTATGTTACATCATCTTACCTGAGTGTTCCCTGGTGAATATTTCAATATTAACACGAGCGGAGTGGAATAAAGAAAGTGTTTAGCAGGATTGATATTTAAAACGGTAAGCACGCACTGCTAGCCTGGTTCTACCAGACTCTCGTACATTTCATTTGTACAGAGAGTCTGGCACCGCTCCATTGACAATCGTTGACTTCCTTGTAGGCGGGTACTCTATTGAAGTCTAAAACTATTGGATCTGCCCAGAGTCACTCTGGATCTGCCACCAATCACTAACGTTTGCTCGTGATGTATGTCGAACCCCGTGGGGACTGGGGAGGAGGGCCACAATATCATGGCGAAAATAAACCTAAGCAAAGATTGTTCTTGCTCCGGCTTTAACTTCTTAATATTCGGCAGCGTTGCTACAACGGACCGAATGGCTTCGCTCGCATCTTTCTCCGCTGCCATTACTGAACTACAACTCAAAATAACGCACGACGTCATCGTTCTCAGCCACTCCCTCTGTTCGCTGATTGGCCCTACAAAAAATTGATCGGAGAAAAACCAAAGTCTACAGCACAATCCCAGACGTAGTACTGAAGGAAAATGAAATTGAGCGGAAGTGCGTAGGAGGGCGGAGCCAGGCTAACGCACTGCTGCTTTGTTTACGGTATGTGTATCTGCAGCCGGCAGCGTCGGTTTCCCTTTTTGAATGACGAATATAGACTAATATATCTGCAGAAATAGACAGTTGTCTCATTTACACGCAGGCGCAGAACGCGCATTCTAGCTGACAGTCGGCTGTAGTTCTCTCGGTGTGTTCAAGTGCAGCTTTTTCCCCCGACGAGAGGCGACAACACAGTCGGCTTTCATCAGCGCTAGTTCGTCGGCGTCGGCTTGGTGTGTTCCAGGCTAAAGACATCCATCTAGTGCATGTTTACATATGAAAAACTGCCCAGGAATGCAGAAACACGTTCTGTGTCAACAGGCTCCTATAGCAGCGCATGTTTACACAGACCAGCAGAGAGATACAGCGCTGATGACGGGCGAGCAGCACGCCTGTGTGTTCCTGAGGGACCGCTGCACTCTCGCTGGGTGTGTGTGTGTGTCCGAGCTGTACTAGTTGAAAGAGAAGGAAACGAGAGAGACGCTTCTGAGATCTTGACGGGAAGCAAAACAGCTGCTTTATGTCAAAGGTGCCGAGTATTTTTACTGAGAGCGTGAGAGCCGTCAGAGAGAGACGTTACACACTCTCACACACACACACACACACACACAGTTCTGAGGAAAGTGTTCACTCTCACTGACATCTGTGATCTACGTACATGTGCACCTACATATTTGACCAAATTTTTGACCACTGCCGAGCACCGTACAATACGCTACGCAACTTATTAGTTTGCATTTCAAAGATCTATCCTACACTTATTACTGAAAAGTATTTACAAGAACAATATTTCATCAGCTCACAAAAGAGAACGAGAAGAAAAGCATGTAAACATTTGAAATGGGCTGTTATTATGGCAGCAATTATATACATAAACAAAAATAAACCAAGCAGATTTGTGTTTACCTCGTGTAAATAAGAGGCTGCATTAACTTATTTCCGATAATTTTCACATTTTTAAAATGACACCCATCATTTTGAGATAAAATACAATACAGACAATTATTTTATCTATAGTGCGTGACTGCGTATATATCTTCTCATTTTTAAACAGGATATTTAAATAATCAAATCAGAAATAGGACATTAGGTTATTTTCCTATTAATAAATTAAATATGAATTTACTCTTATTATAATCATATGAGTGACTGCTTGTTCCCGGGTTCATGGGATCACAAAACTCGCTCCTCGACTGAATAACTCGCCATCCGAGTGCATGAGTTTATCACTGAGGTGCCGTGCTAATGTATCATTACAGACGTCCACATGAGAAACAACTACGGCTTTAGACAGTAAGGACTTTGGAAAATGCATTGAAGATGTGATGTGTGTTCAAATGATTTTAGACGAAATTGTGTTGTGCAATTTCATAGCGACTGTCGACAAGAACATTATGCTTTTTAATGTCCGTGCAACAAACCCAGGTGTGTTTTAGAGAGTGCTGGGAAATGTAGTCGCTCCTGTTATCAGTTCATGCATTCCCTGGGAATCAAACCCATGACCTTGACGTTGCTAGCGCCACGCTCGGCTCTTCTCTAAATGACAGTAAAACATGAACAAACTAAAGGCACAAGCAGCTTCACCTTCATTAATTCTCACTCCGAGGATCAGGAAACACTGCAGACCAGAGAACATTTCCAGCCGCTCCGACTGACGTGTTCCTGGAGAATAGCCGGAGAACATTCCCAAAGTGTTTACTAGATCTCAGTCCTGGACAATCTCTCATGACTCAGGCGAGAGTGTGGATCTGTGCTCTGGCGTCTCTAAACACCACAACAGGCGCTGTTCGCCTGGTGCTTTAAGAGCAGGAGTGTGTTATTATGCACTGGATTCGTGTTATTTATTTAACTCAATTTGAAGTCAAAAGGAATGTCTGAATTATTACATGATTCTCAAAGTGACGTTTTTAATGAAGAATCTGTATTTGTGTACCTGTGTTTTGTAGGAATGGGTGAAAAAGCCATTCTCTGATGTTTCATGATTCTCTTAGTTTTTAATGAAACTGATTATGAATTGATAATCCCTCACTGTGATTGTCTGGAAGACTTTCAAAGCACTTTGTGTTTCATACTTGTAATGTGATTCTTTATATTTTATATATTCAAAACTTTAGTAATAATTCTCAACATACCATTATTTTTATGTATTATCAATTTGTAAGTATTTTAAAAAGTACTTATAATTATATAAGTGATGTAATAAAAATGCACAGATAAATTAGATATTCAATGTTGTTAAACTCATTAATTATTTAAAACAAATGTAGGTCAAGAATCGTTTTAGAATGGGATCGTGAGGTGCCTAAAGATTCCCACCCGTAGTATTTTCCATAAGCGTCATTATTATTAATAATAATAATAATAATAATGCATTTACTGTAAATTAAATTAATTCTAAACAAATACAGTGGAGTAAAATATCAATACTCACACATATTTGATTCATTGTAGTTCTTCATTTGCATTTTGCGGTCTCAGTCTCAAAAGTTATTGTTTTAAAATGTACATCCCGTTTTATAAAAATAAGAGATGCTTGGCATCATGTTCCCAGGGAATGCAAGAACTGATCAAATGTGTGCTTTGACAGCCGTGTGAGACACTTTGGATCAAAGCCTAACTGACTGCAGACTGGACTCCTGTAACGCCTCTTCTGATGATGATGGGTCAGTGTGTCCGGCTCTGCGTAACTAATGCAGGAAAGCAGGAGCACTGAGACGTCCATCCCAACAGCCACCTCAGAGCTAGCATAAGATGAGACCAGTTCACAACGAGAACAATCACTAGCAGATGAGATCGTTCTGGTTAGCGCTGCAGTTTTGACATCTGTCGCTTTAAATGCGGGGATATTATGTGGATTCTGATTGGCTGTCATTATTTATACTATTCATCAACGTGATTTCAACGAACGTGTCTCTGTGCTGTTTACACCTGGCCACTTCATGCGTTTCTCAGACCGGATCGCTACCGGATTTATCAAAACCATTGCATTTACACCTGGGCACATAAATGTGTTTCCGCAAAACGGATATAAATGCGATCTTCAATTCCCGCTTTAATGGAGTTCAGGTTTTAATGAAGGTGATTGTGTGTTAAGCGTCTGTGACTTACTTTCACTTTGATCTGGGATAGTTTGCGCGTTGGCTTGATGAATCATCTGTGGCGATGCGTGTAGCATTAGCGCCGTCATATCTGGCTGTAACATGACATATAGCCTATAACACGCTCTCACACGTTTATTTTTTAGCATTGTTGGGAGCAGTAAAACTGGCATATGTGGTTTCAACACCAGATGCGTTTACACTTGTGCAGTTTGGTCTGGAACAGGTCTCAGACCTGCTCCTGATGGGGTTTGAGTGACCGGATTCAAACCCGTGTCGAATGCGCTTCGGAGAGCTTTTACACCTGGCCTCTTCACGACCCGAGAGCTGTCCATCACAGACACACATGAAGTGGCCAGGTGTAAACAGCCCTTAGTTATAGCGTGCTGTGCTGTGGGCTATTCTTATATTCAGAACGCTTCTAGAACTATCGTTATCACCCCTGGCCTTTAGACAGGGATATCCTAAAGCCGGAGAGGTGGATGTCCTGTAGAGGAACTCAGAAACACTCGCTTGTCAAACCTTCACATCACTGACTGAAATCTTGCCGAGAAGAATGAGCTACACACGAACCCAAAGACGTCACAGCTGCAGTGAGCGGTTTAACATGTAGCAGTCCAGCATGTGATGGTCAGTGAAGAAAATGCAAAAGATTTATATAAAAGGCTTTTTATAGGCTAGCTCTTGCTCTGTTTTCCAAGAACTGCTTTTGTAAAGATGTTTTTTTCGTCTCTGTGTGTTCACTGCGGCTCTGACTGTCTCTGTGGTGTGTGTGTGTGTGTGTGTGTGTGTGTGTGTGTGTGTGTGTGTGTGTGTGTGTGTGTGTGTGTGTGTGTGAGAGACTGTCTCTGTGGTGTGTGTGTGTGTGTGTGTGTGTGTGTGTGTGTGTGTGTGTGTGTGTGTGTGTGTGTGTGTGTGTGTGTGTGTGTGTGTGTGTGTGTGTGTGTGTGTGAGACACTGTCTCTGTGGTGTGTGTTTGAGAGACTGTGTGTGTGTGTGTGAGACACTGTCTCTGTGGTGTGTGTGTGTGTGTGTGTGTGTGTGTGTGAGAGACTGTCTCTGTGTGTTCACTGCGGCTCTGACTGTCTCTGTGGTGTGTGTGTGTGTGTGAGAGACTGTCTCTGTGGTGTGTGTGTGTGTGTGTGTGAGAGAGAGAGTGTGAGACACTGTCTCTGTGGTGTGTGTGTGTGTGTGTGTGTGTGTGTGTGTGTGTGTGTGTGTGTGTGTGTGTGTGTGAGAGACTGTCTCTGTGGTGTGTGTGTGTGTGTGTGTGTGTGAGAGAGTGTGAGACACTGTCTCTGTGGTGTGTGTGTGTGTGTGTGTGTGTGTGTGTGTGTGTGAGAGACTGTCTCTGTGGTGTGTGTGTGTGTGTGTGAGAGAGAGAGTGTGAGACACTGTCTCTGTGGTGTGTGTGTGTGTGTGAGAGAGACTGTCTCTGTGGTGTGTGTGTAGGTGTGTGTGTGAGAGAGACTGTCTCTGTGGTGTGTGTGTGTGTGTGTGTGTGTGTGAGAGAGTGTGTGAGACACTGTCTCTGTGGTGTGTGTTTGAGAGACTGTGTGTGTGTGTGTGTGTGTGTGTGAGACACTGTCTCTGTGGTGTGTGTGTGTGTGTATGTGTAAGAGAGTGTGTGAGACACTGTCTCTGTGGTGTGTGTGTGTGTGTGTGAGAGAGAGTGTGAGACACTGTCTCTGTGGTGTGTGTGTGTGTGTGTGTGTGTGTGTGTGTGTGTGTGTGTGTGTGAGAGACTGTCTCTGTGGTGTGTGTGTGTGAGAGAGAGAGTGTGAGACACTGTCTCTGTGGTGTGTGTGTGTGTGTGTGTGTGAGAGAGACTGTCTCTGTGGTGTGTGTGTGTGAGAGAGTGTGTGAGAGAGACTGTCTCTGTGGTGTGTGTGTGTGAGAGAGTGTGTGAGACACTGTCTCTGTGGTGTGTGTTTGAGAGACTGTGTGTGTGTGTGTGTGTGTGTGTGTGTGTGTGTGTGTGTGTGTGTGTGTGTGTGTGTGTGTGTGTGTGTGTGTGTGTGTGTGTGTGTTTGTGTGTGTGTTAGGGCTGCAACGATTAGTCGACGTTGTCGACAACGTCGACAATAAAAATTTGTCGACAAATATCTTTGTTGTCGAGTAGTCGTTTGATCTCACGTGACCTAATGTAAGGGCCTGCAATCCCGCGATTTGAACGCTACGGCGCTGTAGCGCTAGAGTGTAGTGCAGCCCTTACAAATGCTATTGCGGTAGAAGAGAAAACAGCGCGAATTATGACAGTCAGTGCAAACGAATCCGAACTAGCAAGGTTTAGGTTTGGGAAAGTTTCACAAAACTTCAAATCAAGAATGCTGTCGTGTGCAATGTTGGGGTGCAAGAGGAAACATCCCGGCAAAAGAGGAGCCGGTGAGAAGTGAGTGTTCTCCAGCTGGAG
>NW_026606705.1:1550000-1562500 GCF_029890125.1 Rhinichthys klamathensis goyatoka | reverse complement strand
TGTGTGAGACACTGTCTCTGTGGTGTGTGTTTGAGAGACTGTGTGTGTGTGTGTGTGTGTGTGTGAGAGTGTGTGAGAGAGTGTGTGAGACACTGTCTCTGTGGTGTGTGTGTGTGTGTGTGTGTGTGTTAGTGATCGACCGATATTGATTTTTATAACCGATACCGATACCGATTATTTGCATGTTTATGTGCCCGATAACCGATATGCAGAACCGATATTTATTTATTGTTATACTTCTGTTTTTGACACAATTATTACAACACAAATGAACTGGACAAACCATTTTATTTATAACAATCACTCCCTCCTTGCATACAAAAAAAATAAAAGTCCATAAAATAAAGTGCACTGTTACAAGTGTCTTTGTTTAAAAATAAAAGCTTTGATGAGGTAAAAAATAAAGCACAAAAATTATTCTAACATATTGGGGGGAAAAAATCTAAATTACCTGTTTTTTTTTTTTTTGCATAGCTATTTTAGTAGTGTAACTTTATTATTGCATTATATAATTTATATCTAAATTATACATATAATTTATAAGCATCAGCAGCAACAATGTTAACAATAGGCAAAATCAATTTTAAAAGTCTAATGTTTTCATATGGAGAAAATAATTGACAGGGGAGTCATATCACCTTTGCAGAAATGTAATTCATTTTAAACAGTTTTAGAAGGTTTATGTGCCGTTTAATAGGTTTAAAGAATGAGGAATAATTCACTGGGTAATATTGATTCACTGAATAACATTAGCTATAACATTGTCAGGAAAGTAACAAACAAAACAGCATATACATCATTTCATTTTCCAACTCGTATGTTATTAAATAATTAATAATATTTTTGTCGGTCTAGATCATGAAATGCTTTCTGACAAAGTGCTGTTTATCTATGCATTTACACAGAACTATAACTTAGGCTACTCAACCGCGATCGCGCGTGCAGATAATAAATAATTAATTTCCACAAAGCGGTATATTTAGATGTGAATTAGCGAAATAATTGCTATGTAGTAAATGATCATATAGCCTAATCTAGGGTGTTTAAACAAGATAATCTTGTCAAAAGTTTCATTCAGTGGCCGTGCTTTAACATTCCTGATCATCAACCCAGTGAGTCCTCAGCAGGGGCGTCACTAGGATTTTCATTTTAGGGGGGCTAAGCCCCCAATATGATTTTTTTTTTTAAAAATAAAAAAATGTAACACTTTAGTTTATCTAAAGATCACTATTAACCATTTTCATTACGATGCAAAGGCACGGTTTTATAATAACTGTGGTCCCTAATGTGAGGTAGGGCAAATAAGGGGGTTCGGGGTCTCCCCGAGAAAATTTTGATTTCTCTGATCTACATATGTGCATTTTAAGATGTTCTGAAGGCCAAAAAAACTTGGATAGTGGGCAGCTGATTATTTTTCTCTCCTCATCAGCATCACACTCTTTTTCTCTTTGTTTTTCTCTTGCCCTGTCTCTTCCCCTCCTAAAGCTGAGCTTTGACTGATATAGGCTTTTCATTTTTGTCTGTCAGTGAAGAAAGTAAACATGGGGTCAATTGATAGGTTGATTTTGCCTATGAATCATTTTCTCAGACGCGTTTATTTACTGAAAGCTACTAAAGGTAATTAAGTTTATTAAATGCATTCACAATATGTAGGCTACACATTTATTATTGATCTTATGCCTAATACAGGGCCGTAGACAGGGCTTTAGTCACAGAGGTCCTAAATTTGAGGTTGGTAGGGGGTTCAAATTTTTTATTTCTCTGATATGTGCATTTCAAGACGTTTGAAGACCAAAAAAGGATAAGAAATAGCTTTAAAACCATGTCAGTGGGCAGATTATTTGTCAATACCTGCTCTCTTCTCATCTCCATCACTCTTTCTTTTTTTCTCAGTCTCTTCGTCCCTTTCTCTTCCCCTCCTAAAGCTGAGCTTTTTTAATTTACTAAAGGCTACAATTTGTATTATATCCTCAATATGTACACATTCATTATTAATCTTGTGCCTAACATGATGAAAACGGCTTTGTTAATGTTTCTGTAAACTAATTATTACATTACATGAGTCACGTTACAGCCTATTTTCAGTTCAAAATGGCGAAATTAGACAAAACTATATTAGTTTGCCTGATTATTTTTTGTCATTCGTTTAACATTTATGACCTAAAAAAAGTAAAATATGAAATGTTAAGTTTAGCTACTTACATCTTATCTCGCACTTGACCGTACGCGTCGAGTCGCACTGTTAAAATTCGCGCTCAGCAGCGTCTGTGAACATAAAGCCTGCCTACTTTGATTTGATTGGTCATCTCAAATATTCTGACATTGACGAGCAGTGACAGACCAATGAGGCTCAGATGAACACACATGAACACACACACACAGCCTGTCCTCTGTTTCTGACGTGCTCTCTGTCGGCGCCGCTGCGGATTGAAGATGAAGAACGCGCTGAATCTGATTATAACAAGACTGAAGCGAACACGAATTTGTGTAGCCTACATTAATCTCACATTTTTAGGGGGGCTAGGCAGAAGTTTAGGGGGGCTGAAGCCCCCCTAAAAAGGGCCTAGTGACGCCCCTGGTCCTCAGCAATATGAACGAACTTTTTTTCCGAGACTAATGGTGAGCAAATACAACAGATAGAGAATTAAATTCAGCGCTTTTATTTTCAACATGCACTCATTCATGTCTGTTTTATTTAATTCATGTAAAGTTACGTCTTTATTGGGGCAGGACATGACGGATTACGCTACGTGACTCCATGAGTTCGTCTGAATTTTTTAGAACCAAGCTGCATAAATAAACTATATCAGGCATTTATGTCTCAAATCTCATTTCTGCATGTCTGTTATGTTAAATAAAGTTGAATAATTAAAGCAAAGCAAGTAGAACATATACTTACCTGTGCACAGAGTTTGACTGATCTCCTCAGACGCGGGCTGCAATGGCGGAATTCTCAAAACGGCCACAAGATGGCGCCATTAATCGGCGAATCCGATATTACAAAACCGATACCCGATTATGGGAAAATGCTTAAATATCGGGAAAAATATCGGTAAACCGATACATCGGTCGATCACTAGTGTGTGTGTGTGTGTGTGTGTGTGTGTGTGTGTGTGTGTGTGTGTGTGTGTGTGTGTGTGTGTGTGTGTGTGTGTGTGTGTGAGAGAGACTGTCTCTGTGGTAGGGCTGGGCGATAAATCGATTTTATCGATTAACTCGAATGTGTAGTTTACGCAAGTTTACGCCGATTTTTTTGAATGAAAACCGGTTTTCTCTTTAACAACCGCCGACGCGCCAATCTGGGCTCCCGTAGTTCCGACCGGGCTCAGCGCTTGCCATGATAGAGATACACAAACAACATGGCAAATGAACAAGCCCGCGGCAGCAGAAGCACACCCGCCGAAAACATTTACAAACTGAATCTGCAGGGCCGTCCACTCTCATGAGTTCACTGTGAGAGACGCAATTGTCACTTTTTACACGCTCTCACGCACACATCCATTTTCTAACGCAGAGAAACATCGCGCAGAAAAGATCAAGAGGACACTGACACCCACAGACTAGGCAGAGCAGGTTACTATTGATATGAAACAGATTCTCAGCTCTCAGATTCGGTCAATTTTAATACGAAATTCAAACAATAAACACAGACAGTTTTGGCGCTTGTAAATGTGACGTGAAAGATCGCTGACAGATCTCAGTTCAAGCGGCACATGAACCGATCATCTGTTACTCTTTACTAAGTAGCCTACTAACTTACCCAAATGTAGCTAATAAAATCGATCGATCAGTGTTTTTCAACCGCGGAAAGATGTCCATAAAACAGCTGGAGAACAACATATGTCACGTAACGTTACATTTACCTCAGGATGCCTTTTAATGACCCATAGCACGCATGTTAGTTGGACTTAAAATAATTGCTATAGAGAGGAGTATTTTGCTAAATATGATAACTATATTACACATTTATTATATTTTACCTATATCATTAAAATATTATAACGTTGTTTCTTATTATAAAAAACGCATTGTTTAATTTGAGTTAGTTTTAACCTTTAATAATAATAGCTGACAGGGCTCTCTGTATGTTTACAGCATTAGGTGATTTATTTTTGGAGAACAATTAACATAACACATTAACGTATCTACTGTACCTAATATTTATCCAAAGGAATTGATATTGAATCAATATCAGAATCAAAATCACAAAATTTGAAATTTGTGTTAAGCAATAATAAAAACAGTAGCATACCAGTCTTTTTGTACCATGTAAACATTGTGTTTATAGTTAATAAACTTGATACAATTATGTTTAGTTACCAAATAATTTGACAATCACAATAAACTTATTGTGATGCAAGTTTTTTTTTTTTACACATCCCCCCAATCCACCCCTTTTATGTTATGTTACATTTACACTATTTACAAAGACAGGGCCTGCCCTCTTGTCTTTTTGGCTTGTTGTTTCTGATTACACTTTAATCCAGATAATATCCCAGAAGGGAATATCAAAACAAAATAAAGTTAAAACTTGTTTTGAACAATTTCTTAGTCATCTGCAGATTGATTTTAAGTAGGGAGAGAAAAAAAATCGATTTAAATCGTAAATCGGATTTTTTGTGAAAAAATCGGGGATTTTTTTTTTAGGCCATATCGCCCAGCCCTACTCTGTGGTGTGTGTGTGTGTGAGAGAGACTGTCTCTGTGGTGTGTGTGTGTGTGTGTGTGTGTGTGAGAGAGACTGTCTCTGTGGTGTGTGTGTGTGTGTGTGTGTGTGTGTGTGTGTGTGAGAGGGACTGTCTCTGTGGTGTGTGTGTGTTATGCTGTTTTTGGATGTGGTTTCTGTGTCTGTGGTCGTGTTGATCTGGTTGTGACTGTGTTTAGCTGAAAACAACTGTTGAACACACAGAGGGAATAGACACTGAGGTGGTTCAGTGGTTGTGAAGTGTGTGTGTGAAGTGTGTGTGTTATCGCTCTACAATAATGACACTTGCTTTGATATGTTGTATTTAGTAATCTACATAATTGGCTCTCTGCGCTGATTAATGAGCCTGAATGTTGCTGTTAATTGCAGCCCTGGAAAGCAATTTAATTAAAGAAGAATTCAGAAAACCAAGCGCTTTAACTTGTAGTGTATAAAAGTTTATAATTGAATAATCCTGTACATAAAAAGATGCAGATTACACCCCCGGCGACTTGTGTGTCCCGGTTGATCTGACTAATGGAAGATTAGCTCTGATTAGCCATTAATTAGCTAAAGTGTCTCCCACTGACACACTCAGAGCTCTCGGAGGATTAGCCTCAGGTTGGGTCCGCTTTTAAACATTGTCACGGATTGTTATGGGATCATAGTTCATGGAGGATACCGATATATATTTTAGTTTTATAGCCAGCCCACTTTTTCAGAGGTGCTGGTTCTGGAAGTATTTTTGTCCATTCATTTCTACCAAAAAATGTTTTTGTTAAAGTGTTATAAGCCAATCAGCTACAAAGAGAATCATAACATTAAACTTTGTTTTGAAGCAAAATATTTATAAGGATATAAGATACTTTGCAAACATCATATGCCTAATCGAATTAAAAACGATAAATATAAAACTGCTCATTTAAAAATGTTAGTATGATAAAAACATTTTAAGTTTAATGTAAAATATGCATAGGCCTATATATTAAAATATTTAAGTCGGCTTGATTTAGTCATTCGCAGGGCTTCATGGGAGTGGGCGGAGCTAATGAGATAGATTGGCAGTTCTGCTTGTCTCGACTCTGATTGGTGGACATTTCTGTGCAGCATCATGGGTAATGTAGTTTTTCTCCATGACCTCTGCTGTTAAACACAATTATTTTAAAACTAAGTTGAAATACTTCATGCTGACACCTTCAGCAGAAGCAAATAGCATCGATGAACAACTTCGTAGCTCACAGTAGTGCTGTCTTTAACGGTTTATGAGCTATTGTTAAAAATCAATTTCCCCATGGAGAAATGAATGGAGATTTTACTTCCGAAAGCGACTGTTGCGCTCTATTCAGCTCAATTACATCCAGTAGTGTCAGTGCTGTCAAATCTATAATATTACTTAAAGCTGCAGTCCGTAGCTTTTTTGGGTGAAAATTAATTTTTAGCAAATACATAACCAGCCAGTGTTCAACACTCTCTGCTTGCCGTAGCTGTGAGGATGCTGGAGGTGGAGATTTATAGTCTTTTCTCACAGGACTTGATATAATTAAACTTATCAATTTGATGGCGGATCCAGAAAGGTTCAAACGACGATCATCAGTGACAGCTAGAGACTCACCCGCTGTAACATGCAGAAGACTTCGTTCAGACTCGTTCAGGAGTGGCGACAGAAGAAGAAGAGACTGCAACCGGACCCATGCGAACACAAGGATAATATCGGAAGGACATTACATGTTGTCACGCAATGCTGACGTTGAACATTAACAATTTGAGAACAAAGTATAATTTGCACGGTTTGACGTGATATGATTAGCGATTGTTAGATTTAATCAGCGCGATTCACTGCAATATTTTTTTTACCCTTAGTTGGTAAAAATTAGGGTTGGGTACCGAAACTCGGTGCCAATAGGGAACCGGTTCCGACGTAAACGGTAGTAACCAGACCGAATAAGAACGAAAATTTCGGTGCCTGATTTCGGTGCCTAATTTCATTAGGCACACACGCGCGCGCGCACACACACACACACACACACACACACACAAGGTCTCTCGCTCGCTCTCTCTCCGCCGTGCGTGTGCTACATGGTGCTACACAGTTTGGAGCACAGTTTCTTCTGTCTCGCATGCGCGCTCTTTCTCACAGGGTTTGGCTGCATTTCACGTGTAAAATTACGTGTCAGAACGCCCTCTGGGTGTGTGCCGATCTGCCGATAGTCTGAATCCCATATAGAATCAAGCCAATTCATTGGCTGATGGCGCGGGCGCCGCATCGACGCACTTACGTCGTCATACTATGTTGGCGCGCGCGCGCCATCTGCTCCTCAGATTTCTTTGCCGAAAAAGGCGAAGCTGGTCGGCAGCGCGAGGAGCTTGGCAGCGTCCCGTTCCCTATTGAGAGATATGTTACACCAGTAACCAGAGATGTTCTCTTTCATAGGTTCACTCAGCGCTGCGTAGCTAAGAAGCAGTGAATTTGTAGGCTGCTGTATCACGTGCCGTTTGAACTGACGCACAGCGATCTGTCACATTTCAAAGAGCCAAAACCGTTATTTATTGTGTGAATCTCGTAAAAATATTGACAGAATCTGACAGCTGTGGATTTGTTCCATATCAAAAGTAACCTTCTCTGTCTTGTCTGTCAGTGTCCTCTTTGTCCGCGATTTTTCTGTGTGAAAAGGGTCATTTGCGTGAGTCTCACGGTCAATGCGTGAGAGTTGGCAGCTCTGCCTGCTAGTAATCTCTATTAATCTCCAGTATTATTACATTGTTTGATACAATATTGTTTCATTTGATATTATGTAAATATGAATTTTTATTTTATATTGGTTTTATTATTACCATATGTTAGGCCTACTTGTATTTATATTGTTTAAAGATTTAAGTTAATATTGTGTCCAGTTTGGCCCTGTAAATTAAAGGGTATTATTTTTTTGATAAAGTGTGTGCGGTTTCATTTTCTTAAGTACCGATTTAAGAACCGTTTAAGCACCGGAACCGTTTAAAAAATACCGAGTAGGTACTGGAATCGGATAAAACCCAAACGATACCCAACCCTAGTAAAAATATATATTTATATATTTAAAATATATCGAGATATTTTTTAAACACGATATGGATTTTGACATTTCGTATATATCGATATATTGTTTATATTCTGATTTCGCCACTTTGCCTTCTCTGCGCTGTGCTCGCCCCCGCCTCCTTGCTTTTGTCCCCCCTCCCCTCGCGTGTTGTTCAACATGGCGGCGCCCGCAACTAGCCCGGAGGCTACAGAACCCGTCTAAAAGAATCGTCTTAAATGCTGTCTTACATGCACTTCTTGAGGCACACTAGCAAACACACGCAAGGTCTCTCGCTCTCTCTCCCTCTCTGCCGTGCGCGCGCTACACAGTTTGAACCATAGACTGTAAAAAGGTTTGAACATACAGATTCACGCAGTCTTTCGAAAACCGGGACATTTTGTGTCCCGGGAGAGTGGATAAATTTCCTGGGACAGGTTATTAAAAAGAATGACAATCCTGGTGGCAACCCTGGCCTTTGCCGTCGTTGAATTATTATTTTTGTATACAGGGATTTTTTTTTATGTCGCAGAAGCACTTTGGACTACATGAACTGCCTACCTCTTTGCACTCCAATGAAAAAAAGACTGTGGTATTTGCCATATTTGTTTTTACAGTAGTTTTTGTTGGGTTATTTTTCCTGTAAAGATATCGAGATATATATCGTATATCGAGATAAAGCAAAATATATCGAGATATATTTTTTGCTCCATATCGCCCAGCCCTTGTTTCTTACTAGTTCAGACATTTTCCGATGAAAATTCTTATGTTGGTCATGTACTTCCAAAAAGTATAATCAGTGATTGTGAACGCCAGTATCCACACCGGCGCAGTGACTGACAGACACACTCTCCTCAAACATTGTGTTCATCCGTGCTGTGCCGCGCCGAGGCACAACCCACGTAAAGTTGATAAGTTGATGCAATTGCAGATTTTGAACAGAGATGGCGACAAAGAGGGGCTGCAGCTTTACTTACATTTATTTGACAGTTCACTGCCCCATCAGTCCGCACCCCAAAGTCGATCCAGAACCTGGAGTTTAATCACGTCAATCTCACTACCCCTCCACAGACCCAGGCCATCAGCAGGGCTCCAGACTAAATTTTCCACTGGTTGCACTGGTGCTACCAACTTTCTCAGTTGGTCGCACCAGCATATGATTTGGTCGCACCTTTTTTTTCTTTTTTTTTTGCTACATGCCATGGGATTAATCAATGCATGCTGATGAATAGTGGTTTTAATGGACCAAGGCTAGCAAAGGCTTTCTGGGTTGCAGCAGAAATACCTGTAATATATTAATTATCATTGCCAAATTTCAGGATTTTCATGGATTTTGGACAGTAATTTTAATCTGTAATTTTAAGCATTTTACATTTGAATTATATACAATCTATCTATTTACATTTGAATCATATTCTATCTATCTATCTACCTATCTATCATCATCTTTCTATCTTTTAAAAATCATTAAACATTCAAATATATGCATTACATTTTAAAAGATTAGAGTATTATAATAAACTGATACAGATTTTTCGTTATCAAAGTTTATAGTTGTAACAAAAAGCAGAAATCTCACACTCCTTACCTTCTGCATTTTATAATAATTTCCTTTTCCTCTGTCGAGCGATCATGAGAGTAATCGCTCGACAGAGGAAAATATAACCGCTGAAAAGACGTAGGAGGAAGGGGCTCTGTGTTTCGGGAGACCATTTTAATATGCCTTAATTCGTGAATTCGTAATTGGCGCGTTTCACCATCAGTGTGCGATGCGCGTGAGTCAAGTCAAAAACACGGTTTGGAAAATGGATTCATGATGTAGCCTACTCGTTCATTTTGAACATAAGTTACGGACTGCAGCAGCTGATACAACGGCGTTCTGTTGCTCAAGCGTCCACTCGCACAAATGCGACCACATATCATTTTAACTCACACATTCTCAATTTGGTCGCAGTCTGGAACCCTGATCAGCCGGGCTTCATCGCTCAAGTCAGTGGTGGAATGTAACGAAGTACAAATACTTCGTTACATTACTTAAGTAAAATTTTCACGTATCTGTACTTTACTTAAGTAGAATCAATAGTGCATACTTTTTACTTTTACTTCGTTACATTTTGCAGCAATTATTATACTTTCTACTCCACTACATTTCTACAACGTTCTGTTACATTTTCGTTAAATTTTCTGATCAGTTTTCCCTGCCAAAACGTCATCCTGACCGTCCGTTCATCGCACGTTTCTGTCTCTCCAGTGAAGTTTAGTTGCCATAGATATATCAACCCGGTCACACTAAATGCGTCTCTATAGCACGCAGTGTGTTTATCGTGCAATTTATATGCGGAAATTAGTTTTTACATGCATAGGAAACGCATTGGTAGGTTTAGTCAGAGACTATTTATATAGTAGTGGTGTGGGGTGCGTGTGTATTATACGTTTGGTTAGGATTAGTATGGCAAGCCAAGAGGTTCAGAATTACGCCATAAATGAATCGCGTTTACAGCCAAACGCCGTCACATACGGCGTTTAAACATAATATGTGTATATATATATATATATACCGTATATAATAAGGGTAGCCCTATATAGTAAGCTTGATGTGTATATTGCCTAATTGCAACCTTGTTCAGAAATGGTGACAAAAACTTAAAATATAACTGCTTTTCCATAATATTGAACATCATTATAGGATTATTAGGTTGAATGAGTTAGAATTAACTGTTTTATTAATCATTAGAATATAGACATTAAGAGAATAAATTGTTATGCAAGTACTTTTACTTTTAATACTTAAAGTACATTTAAAATCAGGTACTTTTTACTTTTTACTTAAGTAGGGTTGTCATTGTGGTACTTCTACTTTTACTAAAGTAAATATGTCTCTGGTTATTTGTACTTTTACTTAAGTACTGAGATTCAGTACTTCCTCCACCACTGGCTCAAGTTCACAATTCAGTCATTCATGTTTCTCTCTTACCCAGTTCTCAGTGCCACTTGAGTTCAGTGAATCAAAAGGAGGAATACAGTGCAACCAGTCGGACGTACAGTGAATACAGTTATAAAAAGAATTTAAATAGTAAAATAATTCAAATGTAAATGTTTATGAGTGATGTTTAATCCTGCTGGACTGTGTGAGTGTATCGCAGCACACATCAGTGTAGATAAACACAGCAGCTCATGTTAACGCTGACCTTAAACACTAATGTTTGTCTGACCTTAATCTCAACCAAACACACACAGATAAAAACAAGCTGATCCCAGAATTACAGTCCAATTTGACATTTGCTCCGGAGGATTAACAGGGCTCAAAAAATATGTTTATTAGATCATTTTTACTGTTCATATCTGTGCTTCTGATGTGATCTATTGTGTTCTTGCAGTGTGATGCACATTTCAAGTCAGTTACATAAAAATGTAGATTGGCCTAAAATTGTCTAAAAAGAGTCTGAAATTGTTCATTATATGCTTTAAACTAAAAACACTATAGTATATTACCTTAAACCAGAGCTAAAATTCACAAGTCTTTCTCACATTAAAATGTATTGTGTAAAATTAAAAAGTAATGATCAAGACTGTGACTCCGCACATCAGTAATGATGATTTTAACGTCATGATGATTGAGTGTCATGAGTATGTGCTTTAAGAGAAGAAGCTCGAGAGTATTTGTGTGCTGTATGTTTATGTTTGCTATTGAAAGTCATCTATTTATTGTCTTTGTGTTTTTCTAATGGTTTCCTCATTCCTCACTCTGCAGATGACTGACAGGACATGCTGTCACTCTGTCGTCATGACGATGGTCTCTTTCATCTGGCTCCTCCCACTCATCGCTGCCACGCCCTTCCCCAGGGATCTGCAGCCAATCAGTGTGGTCGGACTGGAAGGTGAGTCACATGACAATTTTTCTGCAAAATGTTTGTTTACTCTGCTAACATTTTTAATGGCCCTCCTTCAAAAATTCTAATTTGTTGTAACTTTTTAAAATAGTTTGTCTGAAGCAGAATACGTCTCTTTTTTGCTCATAATTCTTCTAACCTACTGGCTTTTGATAGCAATTAATGATATATTTCGCAAAATTTACTGAGCTGTTTCTGACAAATGGAACAGTATTTTTTCTTTTACCCATAATTTGACAGTAATACAACTGATATAGGGACTTAATTAACATTTCATTTAAACATTGACATGAAGTCCACTTCATACAAACACCCAGCTGCATTCTGGGATGGAAAGCGTCACAGGAACGGCTGGGTTGAGGGTTGCCTGACTGAAGTGTTGCTGTGCTCCACAGACTCACTCCTGTATCCCAGTTTCCAGGGTCTGATGTCAAACAATAACTCGGAGCGTCTCGGGCTGGACTATCAGCGGATGATCCGGATCCAGCAGATGCTCTACATCGCCGCCAGGTCTTTCATTACTGAAGACAAATCTGTGCACAAAACACATGCAGTGTGGACACACTAACGTGAACGTATAGATGCAGTGTAAAAATCTAAATAAATAAAAACTCAATTAAAATCCAAGTATCTTGTCAAAACCTGCTTGAGTGAAAGTAAAACAAGCTTAAAATGTAGTATTAAACAGTAGAAATAACCACTTCCTAGTTAGTGCTTCTGTCTTTATTTGGGGCATTTGGTTGTTTTTCTCTGCAAATATTGATATGCTATTAATTAGAATAATCAGCATATAATGTAATTAATTGACAGCTCTAATTGTTACTCAATGTAATATTTATTTACGTAAATATAATGACAGTATCACTGTTCTATT
>NW_026606705.1:1500000-1545000 GCF_029890125.1 Rhinichthys klamathensis goyatoka | reverse complement strand
GCCGCTTTAACTTCATCAGGACGTTTATATGATCATGAATGATTCCTCAGATCAAGTGTGTTGTTGAGGAGACTGCGCTGCTATTTAAAGGGATAGTTCACCCAAAAATTAAAATTAGCCCATGATTTACTCGCCCTCAAGCCATCCTAGGTGTATATGACATTCTTCTCTCAGACGAACACAATCAGAGTTATATTAAACATGTCCTGGCTCTTCCAATGGCAGTGAATGGGTGTTTCTGTTTTCAAGTCCATAAAAGTGCATCTATCATCATAAAAGTGCATCTATCATCATAAAAGTGCATCTATCCATCTTAAAACCGCATCTATCCATTATAAAAGTGCATCTATCCATCATAAAAGTGCATCTATCCATCATAAAAGTACATCTATCCATCATAAAAGTGCATCTATCCATCATAAAAGTGCATCTATCCATCATAAAAGTGCATCTATCCATCATAAAAGTGCATCTGTCCATCATAAAAGTGCATCTGTCCATCATAAAAGTGCATCTATCCATCTTAAAACTGCATCTATCCATTATAAAAGTGCATCTGTCCATCATAAAAGTGCATCTGTCCATCATAAAAGTGCATCTATCCATCTTAAAACTGCATCTATCCATTATAAAAGTGCATCTGTCCATCATAAAAGTGCATCTATCCATCTTAAAACTGCATCTATCCATTATAAAAGTGCATCTATCCATCATAAAAGTGCATCTATCCATCATAAAAGTACATCTATCCATCATAAAAGTACATCTGTCCATCATTAAAGTGCATCTATCCATCATAAAAGTGCATCTGTCCATCATAAAAGTGCATCTATCCATCATAAAAGTGCATCTATTCATCATAAAAGTGCATCTGTCCATCATAAAAGTGCATCTGTCCATCATAAAAGTGCATCTGTCCATCATAAAAGTGCATCTATCCATCTTAAAACCGCATCTATCCATTATAAAAGTGCATCTATCCATCATAAAAGTGCATCTATCCATCATAAAAGTACATCTGTCCATCATAAAAGTGCATCTATCCATCATAAAAGTGCATCTGTCCATCATAAAAGTGCATCTATCCATCTTAAAACTGCATCTATCCATTATAAAAGTGTATCTATCCATCATAAAAGTGCATCTATCCATCATAAAAGTACATCTATCCATCATAAAAGTACATCTGTCCATCATTAAAGTGCATCTATCCATCATAAAAGTGCATCTGTCCATCATAAAAGTGCATCTATCCATCATAAAAGTGCATCTATTCATCATAAAAGTGCATCTGTCCATCATAAAAGTGCATCTGTCCATCATAAAAGTGCATCTGTCCATCATAAAAGTGCATCTGTCCATCATAAAAGTGCATCTATCCATCATAAAAGTGCATCTATTCATCATAAAAGTGCATCTGTCCATCATAAAAGTGCATCTGTCCATCATAAAAGTGCATCTATCCATCATAAAAGTGCATCTATCCATCATAAAAGTGCATCTGTCCATCATAAAAGTGCATCTGTCCATCATAAAAGTGCATCTGTCCATCATAAAAGTGCATCTATCCATCATAAAAGTGCATCTATCCATCATAAAAGTGCATCTATTCATCATTAAAGTGCATCTGTCCATCATTAAAGTGCATCTGTCCATCATAAAAGTGCATCTGTCCATCATAAAAGTGCATCTGTCCATCATAAAAGTGCATCTATCCATCATAAAAGTGCATCTGTCCATCATAAAAGTGCATCTATCCATCATAAAAGTGCATCTATTCATCAAAAAAGTACATCTGTCCATCATTAAAGTGCATCTGTCCATCATAAAAGTGCATCTGTCCATCATAAAAGTGCATCTGTCCATCATAAAAGTGCATCTGTCCATCATAAAAGTGCATCTATTCATCATAAAAGTGCATCTATTCATCATAAAAGTGCATCTATTCATCATAAAAGTGCATCTATCCATCATAAAAGTGCATCTATTCATCATAAAAGTGCATCTATCCATCATAAAAGTGCATCTATCCATCATAAAAGTGCATCTATTCATCAAAAAAGTACATCTGTCCATCATTAAAGTGCATCTGTCCATCATAAAAGTGCATCTGTCCATCATAAAAGTGCATCTATCCATCATAAAAGTGCATCTATCCATCATAAAAGTGCATCTGTCCATCATAAAAGTGCATCTATCCATCATAAAAGTGCATCTATCCATCATAAAAGTGCATCTGTCCATCATAAAAGTGCATCTAGTGCATCTATCCATCATAAAAGTGCTTCATATACACCTAGGATGGCTTGAGCGAGAGTAAATTATGGGGTAATTTTTATTTTTGGGTGAACTATCCCTTTAACTGAGCGATTTTTTTACCTGAGTTGAGTTGTGTTGTGTTGTCTCTGCAGAGCCTCACTTCCTGCATGCGGTAGAGTACGGGAACTATGTGTATTTCTTCTTCAGTGAGATCGCAGTGGAGCACAGCGCTGCTGGGAAGGTGAAGCATGCGTGTCTGAGACCCAAACAGAAGCGTACCGTACAAGTGCTCATCCCAGCAAGCAATAGCCGTCATTCCACCGTCTCGGTTAACTATAGACTCGATGTAGTGCGGCTATGAGTAAATCACTTCTAGACAAAATAAACGTAAATTTAGTTCAATGACATTTTTGCCAAAATAGCTTGCGAGATGTTTGATATTCCATCATGTAAGCAAAATAAACAGTGATTACAAGGTGATTGATTTCATTTCCTCACATTTCATTTCTTGTTATCTAACTGATGACTAGTCTATTCTTGGGCTCTGGTTAGACATCTATTACAGTTTCACTGACCGCCCAAATGCTGCCTAGTTGTAGCCTAGACGTCTGGGCTGTGTTTGGACGGCGATTAGACGTCTTTTAAACGCAGAATTGCTTGCTGGGATGTTATGTGTACTTGCAGCAAAGTCCTTCTCCTCTTCCTCTTCCCCGTGCTGTAGGTGGTGTATTCGCGCGTGGCTCGCGTGTGTAAGAACGACCGCGGCGGCTCCACGCGTGTGCTGGATCGCTACTGGACGTCGTTCCTGAAGGCGCGGCTGAACTGCTCAGTTCCTGGAGAAACGTTCTTCTACTTCGACGTGCTTCAGTCGCTCACTAACGTGCTTCAGATCAACCAGCGGCCCGCTGTGGTGGGAGTGTTCACCACACAGATCAACAGGTGCACACACACACACCTCTCACACACACTCACAGACACTCAAGCCTTGTTTATACTCGACGCGTCCGCACGAGCGCGAGTCTCCGCTGACTGCGCGCGCACCTCTCCAAACGGACGAGGCGTTTATACTTGACGCGCTCGCCGTTGTGCTATTCTGTGAAACGACAGGGGGCGACTCGGAGTAATTCTCCTCTAGACCACCAGGAATCAGCAGTGAAGAAGTAGTTTGCCGTTTATTAGTAGTTTATTAATAGCTGATTCATATTAAAAGAGTAATAAATGCAGTAGGTGTATTGTACTTTCTTGTACAAACTCGTTAAACAACTGAAGCCTTATTGAAGAGTGTTTAAACCTTAATTTCGTCAGCAGGGCTTACTTCTGCTATTGTAGGCTTATTTATAAATGTAAGCAGTTACTTTAGAGTGCAAACTGGGTGCTTAATGCAAATGTGTTCCTATTCACAAAATGAGAGGCTTTTATGGTCGCCCATCAATGCAAATGTCTCTGTGTATAGAAGGATCATAAACATGCTGGTACAGACGTACCAGTTCGGCCTGATTCGGCTCGAAGTCGTTCATCTTCGGATGCGGCGCCGCGCGCGATGTTACAAAAAGTGCCGTGCACACCGCCAGGCGAAATGGGGTCTTGCGCACCCAACGCGCACGACCGCCCACACCGCAATTACATCATTTTGCCGTGCGCACCTTCGCGCTCTTGCGGACGCGTCGAGTATAAACAAGGCTTCACTCACTCACTCACACACACACACACACACACACACTCACAGACACTCGCACAGAAACACCGTATGTGTGTTAACTCTGTCTGTGTGTCTCAGCATTCCCGGTTCAGCCGTCTGTGGGTTTTATCTGGATGACATCGAGCGAGTGTTTAATGGGAAGTTTAAAGAGCAGAAGAACAGTGACTCGATGTGGACGCCAGTGCCGGAGGAGCACGTGCCCAAACCACGGTGAGATGTTCGTCAAGACAATCTCACTTTCTAGGATATTTTCTAACAGAAAATATCAAACAAAGCTTTTAACAAAAACTCAATGAATGATAGTAAAGTAACCCTGGTGTGTGTGCGCGTGTGTGTGTTCAGTCCGGGTTCGTGTGCAGGTGAAGGTTCGGCGTCCTCCTACTCGTCCTCTGTTCAGTTTCCAGACTCTGTGCTGTCGTTCATTAAGACACACCCACTGATGGACGAGTCTGTGCCGTCAGTCAACAGCCAACCACTGATCACCAACACCGCCAGCAGGTACTACAAACACACACACACACACACACATGTCTGGTTTACTATCTTTGTGGGGACTCTCCATAGAGGTAATGGTTTTTATACTGTCCAAACTGTATATTCTGTCCCTTTACACTAACCCGACCCATAAACCTACCCAACACACACACACACTGACATGAGTGTGTATTGTGCAGGTATAAACTGACTCAGATAGTTGTGGATACGGCCGCCGGGCCTCATAAGAACCGCAGCGTTGTGTTTCTGGGCTCTGAGGACGGTCAGGTTTTGAAGGTTCTGACCAGCACTCAAGCCAACGGCTCGCACGGGTCCAGACTACTGGAGGAGCTCGACGTGTTCAATCCCACGCAGTGAGTGTCCGACCCACAGCTCATCAGTCTGAAGATATACAGCAAACCACAAACTATTCACACACCAGATATCATTTTTGATATGTTTCACTAGTGTGTGCAAGACACTAAAGTTCATTTATGTAAGTGAGGAGAGCAAAATAAAGTAAACTGTGACATATTACACCCAAATATTCTTCATACAGTGACTACCAGTGACATTAATAACAATTTGGGACCAAAAATGATTCCCTGTTTTGCTGAAGTGTGTTTTCTGTAATTGCTAATGCTCTTTTTACACACACACTGAACAACATGAAGCATTGCTTGGTCACAGGTTGAGCTAAACTGGTATTATCTAATTGTGGAGTTAAATTTAACAGCTGACAGATATTCAACATACTTCATGTGTGAGAGTCTAACAGAAGGACGGACAAAACCAGTCAAATATCCACTGATCTGAGAACTCTGAGTCTTGCTCATATTTATTACCATTTTCTAAACTATAGCGAATAAACTGTGATAATGTGAGAAATGTTGAATATATTTAGGTTTGAGTGTACGCTTCAGCTTGTAGATAGAACATGACCTCTCTCCGGCGCACTGATGTAAAGCCTGGCGTGTGGTTGCAGGTGTAGCGGTGAGCGCAGGGTTCTGGGTCTGGCGCTGGATAAGGAGCATCACGCTCTGTTCGTGGCGTTCTCCAGCTGCATCATCAGAGTTCCTCTCAGCCGCTGCGCTCGACACGACACCTGCAAGAGGTGAGGCCAGGTCACATGATCAATTACCTGCGCTTACTTATGAACATTCCAGTAAAATACTAGATTTACCTTCATTAACCCTGCAGAAAACATGAAACCAGTGAAGATTTCAACAAAGTCTTTGTATTATTTCACATATGTGACCCTGGACCACAGAACCAGTCACAAGGGTCAATTTCTGACATTGAGAATCATTTATACATCATCTGAAAGCTGAATACATATGGTTTGTTATGATAGGACAATATTTGGCCGAGATACAACTATTTGAACATCTGGAATCTGAAGGTGCAAAAACATTGAGAAAATCTCCTTTAAAGTTGATCATTTATGTTTGTGATTTTTGCTGCATTCACTCACAAATATATTTTTTAAATATATTTACGGTAGGAAATTTACAAAATATCTTAATAGAACATGATCTTTACTTTATATCCTAATGATTTTCGGCATAAAAGAAAAATCTATATTTTTGACCCAGGCAATGTGTTGGCTATTGCCACAGATACACCCGTGCGACTCGTGATGGTTTCGTGGTCATATTAGTCTTTTATTAGTCAAACTCATAACTCTCCCTGTTCCTCCACAGACGCTGTCTATACACACATGACCCATACTGCATCTGGCTGCGGACGGGCCGCTGTGCTGACATGGCCCCGGGATTTAAGTAAGAGTGACATCACTTCCTGCTGCATGATCAGTGATGGCTCATATCACACTAACCTTCCTGTCTGTGTTTGTATGATGAGCAGGGCCGGTTTTGAGCAGGACATCGATGGGGACCAATCACATTTATTTGACACGTGCCCCGGTGAGTGAGTTACAGCAGTGATGCTTCAGTTCTGTCATATTTGAATGTCAGATAAATGGAAATATTGTTCTAGGAAGTATATGTGAGAATTTTGCCATTTGTGAATCATTGTGACACTGATGTTTTGTTAAAGTTTCTCATTAAACACTGTTATGAAGTCAAGCTCAACCTGTTAAGAAACTCGATGAATGGAATATTCCATATATTCCAATATTATGGAATTGTGTTGTACAATGTTGCAAAAATGTATATATAAACACTGTCATAACACTAACTGTTCTAATACTTATTCTAATCTCTCCTATATTCACATGTGCTCAGATGTGATGTCAGCCGCAGGAAGTGATGTGAACTCAGCTGTGGATTCAGCGTCTGGTCAGTGTCACACACATTATGATGTCATGTCTGATTATACTGAGTGTGTGAGGTTCAGTGCTAACATCAGTCAGAAGGCAATTTACAATCTACTGTTTTCCAAATTTAGCATAGTGACATCACACATTATCATGACCAATCATTGTTTACATTATTAATCATTGCTGTCACTGCAGTGTGTATTATATGTAAATGGAAAGTGTTACCAATAATACAAAAGCTTCATATTTTCAGGCTCAGTGCATCAGTTCTCTTTAAGATCTTGTCAGAAACTCTAATGCAGCTTCAGTTTTAAGATCCTTCATTGCCAAAGCATCACAGCATATAATTAAAATAGTGCAAAGCAACATTTATACAGTCAAACCTAAATATATTCAGACACCTTCTACATTTCTCACATTATCACAGTTTATTCGCTATAGTTTAGACAATGGTGATAAATATGAGCAGAACTCAGAGTTCTCAGATCAGTGGATATTTGACTGGTTTTGTCCGTCCTTCTGTTAGACTCTCACACATGAATTATGTTGAATATCTGTCAGCTGTTAAATTTAACTACACAATTAGATAATACCAGTTTAGCTCAACCAGTGACCAAGCAATGCTTCATGTTGTTCAGTGTGTGTGTAAAAAGAGCATTAGCAATTACAGAAAACACACTTCAGCAAAACATCATCAGCTCAAAGTGGAGGAATCATTTTTGGTGCCAAATGTGTATTAATGTCACTGGTAGTCACTGGATGAAGAATATTTGGGTATAATATGTCACAGTTTACTTTATTTTGCTCTCCTCACTCACATAAATGAACTATAGTGTCCTGCACACACTAGTGAAACATATCAAAAATGATATCTGGTGTCTGAAGAATTTCTGGTTTGACTGTATTTAAGAACAAACAAAATGAATGAGATTCAAAGATGGAGTGAATGTGTGTGTGTCTGCAGGAGTGAAGCAGCTTCCTGACGCGGCGAGTGTGAGCGACGGCTTCCACTTCACTCTTCTGGGCGCGTGTGTGTTGGTGGCGTTCGTGCTGGGTGCGATCGCGTCGGGTCTGCTGGTGTCGTGTTTCTGCAGTCAGAGATCCCAGCGAGAACAAGAGCCCGAGGCGTCGCTTCCACACGCGCTCTCGCTCAACAGCCTCGCCAAACTCAACCGCCTGCTGGACGCCAAACCCGACAAGAACGACATCACTTCCTCCCAGATCTACAGCTCCGGCCCGCCCTGCCGGCAGCCGCCCGTCAAACCACACGCAACCGTGGAGGAAGAGCTGGTCTCGACGCTGCCCACCCCGGACTCCACCCCCGAGCTGCCAATCAAGAACCTAAAGGCTCTGAACAGCAAATGGGAGAGAAGCCACACCCACAACTCCACCCTGCAGGTGTTTCCAACCAATCACACACCTTCAGAAAACCACAGGGACGACATATTCAAACACATCCAGCATCCAGAAGTGCGTGATGTCACGGATCCAGTGTCGTACAGCCTGACGTTACAGATGCCCTCCTCGTACTACAGTTGCCTAAACGAGACGCCTGAAACCACAGCGCTTCAGCAGGTTCCACTGCAAGCGCTTCCCGAACGGCCACACGGCAACACCGTCCAATCACAGCGCAAAGTCCTCATCAAGATGGGAAACGGGGTCACAACGGCCCGCCGGCACACTTTCAACCAGAAGTCGTCGCTCGCGGGCAACATCTACGAGATACACAGGCCGCTAGTCGCGGGCGGCTCGTGTCTGACGCGACAGCACAGCTACAGCGAGCCTCCTGTCCTCCAGCGCGCGGCTCTCGTCAGGCGCACCGCATCGCTCAAACCACAGATCCCCCCGAAACCTGTGAACATACCCGCCAGAACACTGCACCTGCACACACGACCACTGACCTCTGACCCCCAATGACCCCACAGTACAGCTAGAGGAGAGGTCAGAGGTTAAAGACTGAAAACTGAATACTAGCATACTGATCACTGCGCGGTATAGACTGCATATAGCGAACATGATCTCATTATATTGCATGTTTAATTCAGCACGTGGCGTCTAAATATCTGTCAGATAAAACTCTGTTTTGCATTTTAACACAATTTTTGATTTTTGCAGATAAACAAGCTCTGTGTCCAACAAAATTTATTATTTTTTACATGTTTTGTTCATTCTGATTATCTATGAACACAACTTTTTATGAATTTTGAAGGCTACAAACAATCGGTAGAAGTAAAAAGCTAATGCTATAAACAAACTACACCACAGTCACATGACTTCAACATCACCGTCATTAAGCTTCAACAACTTGTTCATTATTTAAAATCTGTAAGTTGGAAATTTTGAGAATAGTTTGCTAAAACGCGATTATAAACACAAAGTAGAAGAGTTTACCCGATTAATGTCCCTATTTCCCCGTTTACTGCCACTCTTGTAAGCAAACGTCTTTTTGAAGACATGTGAAAGCTTTAAAAACACTATTACTGATTAATTTTATGTCATAGAATATAATGTGTTCACCACAGACCTCATTACAAACACACATACAAATCCCACTGACTTCAAGATGATGGAACCAGTTGTTCAAAAATAACTTGTTTCTTGAAGGTCATATCAAGTGCATTGCATTGTGGGATAGAGTATACCATCATGGTGTTCATTCACATGCTGTGTCCAGTGAACATGCTGCCGTGACCGTGTGCTAGTGTTCTCTTCCGAACGTGATTCCACTTCAGATAATGGGATAAAACACTGCAGTTGTCGCACACTGACTCTGATCATGAGTGTGTTTGTGCACCAGTGACACGATGCTCTATTAATGCTTCTGTTTTCACCGAGGAGGAACTGAGACCCGGACCGATCCCACCCAAGCATTAGGAATCTCTCACAAGCATCACATCAGACTGACATTATTAAGGCAGAGGAGTTGATGATGTGTTTGCACTCATGTGTGCCTTCCGTGGTGTGTGTTAGAGAGCAGAGGTCAGAGGTGACGTCTCCTGGAGTCCATCACTGGAGCAGGACCGTCTGAAGAGCATGACTCACACACAGGTTTCTTTTCAGTAGTAAATGTCACGCAGAAGACAGAAAGATATCTGTTTTTGTAAATGGAGCTCCAAAAATATGTGACCGGCGAAACATTTACTTCAAAATAATATCACATTTTGCTTGCAAAAATACCCATATCTGTTCAACAAACACAGACACTTTTGTAATATTTCCAAAAGTAACTATTTTTAGGGCCTGCTGCAAAGATGAGCAACAGGATGTGATGTCATGCTTGTTCTAATCAACTATGCAAAATGATAAATAATAAATGCTGTGCTCTCACACTATAGGACATTCTGAAGGCTTTATCCTTTTAAACTCGTTTGATGCCAAACAACCTAAATGAGAGTCCACTCGTGAAAAAATAAGCACAAACTCTATTCATTTTTTATACATTTTTCAGGTAAACGAGACTTAATAATGTCTCCAGGAAATGCATCTTGATTTAAGAATGTTTCAATATATTGAAAAAACAAGTCTTCCTCCGAGATCCGTGACGTTTAGAGCTTTCCCTGCACAGAACCACAGGTCAGAGTTCAGCCCACTTCTGTATGCTGTAAGACACACAATGATTTCATGTTTGTATACCTGTGTGTGTGTGTGTGTGTGTGAGAGACGCACCCTCCGCTCTGACAGTAGCTCCGCCCACCTGACCAGCAGAGGCCGTGATTGGTGCAGCCTGAGGGTTTGTATCAGCATGTTCTGTTGTGTGTGTTTGATAAGAGCACTATATTCAGTGAGATGTGTATGAGTGTGTGTACTTCTCAGGTCACTGATCATTAATGATAAACACTGGCACAATCATGTCAAAACACTTATGCTATGCACTTAATAAAAACAATGCTAATGTACAAAATGCAATATTTCAGTGTTTTCATTAGATCACATGATCTCTCCAGATCCCTGGTGCGGCGGGCGATTAAATGTGAACCGCAGTCATTAGTGAGTATTTGACTTTATTCTCTTTCATATCATCAGTAAAGAGATCGATACAGAACCAGAGATGGAGATCAGTGTCCATCTGTTTAATTCTATTGATCAGTTTAATTATAATGCATTTATATCTAACACACACACACTCTTCAGTATTAAACATCTCTAATACATTTAAAATAAATTCAACCTGAATACAAACAACTTCGGCTTAATCATGTTCAAACAAGATAGAAATAAAACAAAAGAAAATAAAAAAAAGTTTGATTAGCACTTTATATTCAGTAAGCATTGCCTTTCTCTGCAGCCGATGGTCATTTATAAGCGTTGGCCTTGTGTTTCGGCAGGAAACTGAAGTTTCCCGGCACCGGCCCCAACAGCATCTCACTGCAGCGATAACAAGAAGACAGCCGTTAGTTACGCGTCTAATTACTGATGTCTAATTCAGTTATTAACAAACATGACACACCACACAAGTTAAACTCCATGGGTCTCAATTATGAAACATTCGTAAATATACGAGTAAATATGAGAGTGATTTGCGCGTAAAGAGACCTTCCCGAAAACTCATCTCCTGATTCACAAATACTTCGTAAACGTCAGATGTGAAAGTGAAATGTGTGTGAGCGTCATCATAAACGAATGTGTGTCGAGCGTCATCATAAACGAGTGTGTGTCGAGCGTCATCATGAACGAGTGTGTGTCGAGCGTCATCATGAACGATTGTGTGTCGAGCGTCATCATAAACAAGTGTGTGTCGAGCGTCATCATGAACGAGTGTGTGTCGAGCGTCATCATGAACGAGTGTGTGTCGAGCGTCATCATGAACGAGTGTGTGTCGAGCGTCATCATGAACGAGTGTGTGTCGAGCGTCATCATGAACGATTGTGTGTCGAGCGTCATCATAAACGAGTGTGTGTCGAGCGTCATCATGAACGAGTGTGTGTCGAGCGTCACCATGAACGAGTGTGTGTGGAGCGTCACCATAAACGAGTGTGTGTCGAGCGTCATCATAAACGAGTGTGTGTCGAGCGTCATCATAAACGAGTGTGTGTCGAGCGTCATCATGAACGAGTGTGTGTCGAGCGTCACCATGAACGAGTGTGTGTGGAGCGTCACCATAAACGAGTGTGTGTCGAGCGTCATCATAAACGAGTGTGTGTCGAGCGTCATCATGAACGAGTGTGTGTCGAGCGTCATCATAAACGAGTGTGTGTCGAGCGTCATCATAAACGAGTGTGTGTCGAGCGTCATCATAAACGAGTGGGTGTCGAGCGTCATCATGAACGAGTGTGTGTCGAGCGTCATCATGAACGAGTGTGTGTCGAGCGTCATCATGAACGAGTGTGTGTCGAGCGTCATCATGAACGAGTGTGTGTCGAGCGTCACCATGAACGAGTGTGTGTCGAGCGTCATCATGAACGAGTGTGTGTCGAGCGTCATCATAAACGAGTGTGTGTCGAGCGTCATCATGAACGAGTGTGTGTCGAGCGTCACCATGAACGAGTGTGTGTCGAGCGTCATCATGAACGAGTGTGTGTCGAGCGTCATCATGAACGAGTGTGTGTCGAGCGTCATCATAAACGTGTGTCGAGCGTCATCATGAACGAGTGTGTGTCGAGCGTCATCATAAACGAGTGTGTCGAGCGTCATCATAAACGAGTGTGTCGAGCGTCATCATGAACGAGTGTGTGTCGAGCGTCATCATGAACGAGTGTGTCGAGCGTCATCATGAACGAGTGTGTCGAGCGTCATCATGAACGAGTGTGTGTCGAGCGTCATCATAAACGAGTGTGTGTCGAGCGTCATCATGAACGAGTGTGTGTCGAGCGTCACCATAAGCGAGTGTGTGTCGAGCGTCATCATAAACGAGTGTGTGTCGAGCGTCATCATAAACGAGTGTGTGTCGAGCGTCATCATGAACGAGTGTGTGTCGAGCGTCACCATAAACGAGTGTGTGTCGAGCGTCACCATAAGCGAGTGTGTGTCGAGCGTCATCATGAACGAGTGTGTCGAGCGTCATCATGAACGAGTGTGTGTCGAGCGTCATCATGAACGAGTGTGTGTCGAGCGTCATCATGAACGAGTGTGTGTCGAGCGTCATCATGAACGAGTGTGTGTCGAGCGTCATGAACGAGTGTGTGTCGAGCGTCATCATGAACGAGTGTGTGTCGAGCGTCATCATAAGCGAGTGTGTGTCGAGCGTCATCATAAACGAGTGTGTCGAGCGTCATCATAAACGAGTGTGTGTCGAGCGTCATCATGAACGAGTGTGTGTCGAGCGTCATCATGAACGAGTGTGTCGAGCGTCATCATAAACGAGTGTGTGTCGAGCGTCATCATGAACGAGTGTGTGTCGAGCGTCATCATAAGCGAGTGTGTGTCGAGCGTCATCATAAACGAGTGTGTGTCGAGCGTCATCATAAACGAGTGTGTGTCGAGCGCCATCATGAACGAGTGTGTGTCGAGCGTCATCATGAACGAGTGTGTGTCGAGCGTCATCATAAACGAGTGTGTGTCGAGCGTCATCATGAACGAGTGTGTGTCGAGCGTCATCATGAACGAGTGTGTGTCGAGCGTCATCATGAACGAGTGTGTGTCGAGCGTCATCATGAACGAGTGTGTCGAGCGTCATCATGAAAGAGTGTGTGTCGAGCGTCATCATGAACGAGTGTGTGTCGAGCGTCATCATGAACGAGTGTGTCGAGCGTCATCATGAACGATTGTGTGTCGAGCGTCATCATGAACGAGTGTGTGTCGAGCGTCATCATGAACGAGTGTGTGTCGAGCGTCATCATGAGCGAGTGTGTGTCGAGCGTCATCATGAACGAGTGTGTGTCGAGCGTCATCATGAACGAGTGTGTGTCGAGCGTCATCATGAACGAGTGTGTGTCGAGCGTCATCATGAGCGAGTGTGTGTCGAGCGTCATCATGAACGAGTGTGTGTCGAGCGTCATCATGAACGAGTGTGTGTCGAGCGTCATCATGAACGAGTGTGTGTCGAGCGTCATCATGAACGAGTGTGTGTCGAGCGTCATCATAAACGAGTGTGTGTCGAGCGTCATCATGAGCGAGTGTGTGTCGAGCGTCATCATGAACGAGTGTGTGTCGAGCGTCATCATGAACGAGTGTGTGTCGAGCGTCATCATGAACGATTGTGTGTCGAGCGTCATCATGAACGAGTGTGTGTCGAGCGTCATCATGAACGAGTGTGTGTCGAGCGTCATCATGAACGATTGTGTGTCGAGCGTCATCATGAACGAGTGTGTGTCGAGCGTCATCATGAACGAGTGTGTGTCGAGCGTCATCATGAACGAGTGTGTGTCGAGCGTCATCATGAACGAGTGTGTGTCGAGCGTCATCATAAACGAGTGTGTGTCGAGCGTCATCATAAACGAGTGTGTGTCGAGCGTCATCATAAACGAGTGTGTGTCGAGCGTCATCATAAACGAGTGTGTGTCGAGCGTCATCATAAACGAGTGTGTGTCGAGCGTCATCATAAACGAGTGTGTGTCGAGCGTCATCATGAACGAGTGTGTGTCGAGCGTCATCATGAACGAGTGTGTGTCGAGCGTCATCATGAACGAGTGTGTGTCGAGCGTCATCATAAACGAGTGTGTGTCGAGCGTCATCATGAACGAGTGTGTGTCGAGCGTCATCATGAACGAGTGTGTGTCGAGCGTCATCATAAACGAGTGTGTGTCGAGCGTCATCATGAACGAGTGTGTGTCGAGCGTCATCATAAACGAGTGTGTGTCGAGCGTCATCATGAACGAGTGTGTGTCGAGCGTCATCATGAACGAGTGTGTGTCGAGCGTCATCATAAACGAGTGTGTGTCGAGCGTCATCATGAACGAGTGTGTGTCGAGCGTCATCATGAACGAATGTGTGTCGAGCGTCATCATAAACGAGTGTGTGTCGAGCGTCATCATGAACGAGTGTGTGTCGAGCGTCATCATAAGCGAGTGTGTGTCGAGCGTCATCATGAACGAGTGTGTGTCGAGCGTCATCATAAACGAGTGTGTGTCGAGCGTCATCATAAACGAGTGTGTGTCGAGCGTCATCATGAACGAGTGTGTGTCGAGCGTCATCATGAACGAGTGTGTGTCGAGCGTCATCATGAACGAGTGTGTGTCGAGCGTCATCATGAACGAGTGTGTGTCGAGCGTCATCATAAACGAGTGTGTGTCGAGCGTCATCATGAACGAGTGTGTGTCGAGCGTCATCATGAACGAGTGTGTGTCGAGCGTCATCATGAACGAGTGTGTGTCGAGCGTCATCATGAACGAGTGTGTGTCGAGCGTCATCATAAACGATTGTGTCGAGCGTCATCATAAACGAGTGTGTGTCGAGCGTCATCATGAACGAGTGTGTGTCGAGCGTCATCATGAACGAGTGTGTGTCGAGCGTCATCATGAACGAGTGTGTGTCGAGCGTCATCATGAACGATTGTGTGTCGAGCGTCATCATGAACGAGTGTGTGTCGAGCGTCATCATGAACGAGTGTGTGTCGAGCGTCATCATGAACGATTGTGTGTCGAGCGTCATCATGAACGAGTGTGTGTCGAGCGTCATCATAAACGAGTGTGTGTCGAGCGTCATCATGAACGAGTGTGTGTCGAGCGTCATCATAAGCGAGTGTGTGTCGAGCGTCATCATGAACGAGTGTGTGTCGAGCGTCATCATGAACGAGTGTGTGTCGAGCGTCATCATAAACGAGTGTGTGTCGAGCGTCATCATGAACGAGTGTGTGTCGAGCGTCATCATAAGCGAGTGTGTGTCGAGCGTCATCATGAACGAGTGTGTGTCGAGCGTCATCATAAACGAGTGTGTGTCGAGCGTCATCATGAACGAGTGTGTGTCGAGCGTCATCATGAACGAGTGTGTGTCGAGCGTCATCATGAACGAGTGTGTGTCGAGCGTCATCATGAACGAGTGTGTGTCGAGCGTCATCATAAGCGAGTGTGTGTCGAGCGTCATCATGAACGAGTGTGTGTCGAGCGTCATCATAAGCGAGTGTGTGTCGAGCGTCATCATAAACGTGTGTGTGTCGAGCGTCATCATGAACGAGTGTGTGTCGAGCGTCATCATAAACGAGTGTGTGTCGAGCGTCATCATGAACGAGTGTGTGTCGAGCGTCATCATGAACGAGTGTGTGTCGAGCGTCATCATGAACGAGTGTGTGTCGAGCGTCATCATAAGCGAGTGTGTGTCGAGCGTCATCATGAACGAGTGTGTGTCGAGCGTCATCATGAACGAGTGTGTGTCGAGCGTCATCATGAACGAGTGTGTGTCGAGCGTCATCATAAGCGAGTGTGTGTCGAGCGTCATCATGAACGAGTGTGTGTCGAGCGTCATCATAAGCGAGTGTGTGTCGAGCGTCATCATAAACGTGTGTGTGTCGAGCGTCATCATGAACGAGTGTGTGTCGAGCGTCATCATAAACGAGTGTGTGTCGAGCGTCATCATGAACGAGTGTGTGTCGAGCGTCATCATGAACGAGTGTGTGTCGAGCGTCATCATAAGCGAGTGTGTGTCGAGCGTCATCATAAACGAGTGTGTGTCGAGCGTCATCATGAACGAGTGTGTGTCGAGCGTCATCATGAACGAGTGTGTGTCGAGCGTCATCATGAACGAGTGTGTGTCGAGCGTCATCATGAACGAGTGTGTGTCGAGCGTCATCATGAACGAGTGTGTGTCGAGCGTCATCATGAACGAGTGTGTGTCGAGCGTCATCATAAGCGAGTGTGTGTCGAGCGTCATCATAAACGAGTGTGTCGAGCGTCATCATGAACGAGTGTGTGTCGAGCGTCATCATGAACGAGTGTGTGTCGAGCGTCATCATGAACGAGTGTGTGTCGAGCGTCATCATAAGCGAGTGTGTGTCGAGCGTCATCATAAACGAGTGTGTGTCGAGCGTCATCATGAACGAGTGTGTGTCGAGCGTCATCATGAACGAGTGTGTGTCGAGCGTCATCATGAACGAGTGTGTGTCGAGCGTCATCATAAGCGAGTGTGTGTCGAGCGTCATCATAAACGAGTGTGTGTCGAGCGTCATCATAAACGAGTGTGTGTCGAGCGTCATCATAAACGAGTGTGTGTCGAGCGTCATCATGAACGAGTGTGTGTCGAGCGTCATCATGAACGAGTGTGTGTCGAGCGTCATCATAAACGAGTGTGTGTCGAGCGTCATCATGAACGAGTGTGTGTCGAGCGTCATCATGAACGAGTGTGTGTCGAGCGTCATCATAAGCGAGTGTGTGTCGAGCGTCATCATAAACGAGTGTGTGTCGAGCGTCATCATGAACGAGTGTGTGTCGAGCGTCATCATGAACGAGTGTGTGTCGAGCGTCATCATGAACGAGTGTGTTCTCTGGCGTTCGGATGCTGGTGTTCGGGAACACACTCGTGTGTGTGTGTGAGACGCTTCTGGAGGGAATCACACCCAATCACTCTGATCACACACTTCGACTTTCAGAAACACCAAACCAACATTAGAGACGCTGCGACGCCATTGGTCCACTGGCTACTCCAGTTATCCAATCACAGCTGACGCCGAGTCACATGAGGCTTGAGGGATTTATTCAGTAAATGTGTTTCCATCGTAGTTCATGCGCATCTTGAAACTTCCATCCAGTGCTTTTTCTACAATATCCCAGAATGCACATAGGAATAGGTGATGGAACAGCTCGTGTCACTGAGAAGGGGTTTGGACCTGTAATGTTCTGCTATTGGTCAGCAAGATGTGTGTATTAATCTGTGTCACCTGATCTGTATCCAGTCGCCCACGTGTTGACTGGCCATCAGAGACTCCATGTAATCTCGGCCCATGTAGAACGGCGGGCGCTCGTTGATCCTCTGCGGGACTCTCTCCAGCAATCCCACGGGAATATACCTGAACACACACACACACACTCAGCTCAAGGTGAGCAGTGCAACAGGGGTCCTACAGATGCTGTCAAATACACTTTATTTCCAAGGAGTACAATCAGAGATCTCATTTATCAAACAATATCTTTTAAATTCTAAAAAAAAAAAAAAAAAATCTACAAATAAAGTGCAGCAGATGCAGTGACTGCGGTAACTTTAACCATTGAAAGGACACTATGACAAAGATTTCCTTATTATTATTATTGATCTCATGAATATATGATTGACCTGAAGAATAAAAGCTGTATCATATACTTAGATATTTATAGAGCCGTGCGAAACGCCTCTATATCTATATAAGCTGCTTTGAAATGATGTGTGGTGAGAAGCGCTATAGAAATGCCTGTGAGCTGAAGTGTCCTGTCACCTGCACAGGAAGGAGAGCCACTCCAACAGGAAGCTGCGCGTCTTCTCCACGCCCTGCGTGTCGGAGCCCCAGTGCTCGAGGCCGAAGTTGCTGAAGTCCCGCAGGACGTCCAGGCGCTCGCTGGAGGAGATGTCCCAGTGCCGGCTCTCCTTGATCTCAGTGAAGAGCCACGGCTTGATCAGCGCGCCCCTGACAAACAGGAAACAGTTCTTAGAACAGACCAGCGCCGGGTTCCAGATAACCATGCATCTTAGCTCTCTACGAGCAAGGTTACGAACCTCGCCGCGTTTCCCCAAAAATGTACGGCTCTGTCCAAAAGCCAGTTATTTTAGTCGATAAAGTTAAAGATAGATGCACTTTTATGATGGACAGATGCACTTTTATGATGGACAGATGCACTTTTATGATGGACAGATGCACTTTTATGATGGACAGATGCACTTTTATGATGAATAGATGCACTTTTATGATGGATAGATGCACTTTTATGATGGACAGATGCACTTTTATGATGGATAGATGCACTTTTATGATGAACAGATGCACTTTTATGATGAATAGATGCACTTTTATGATGAATAGATGCACTTTTATGATGGACAGATGCACTTTTATGATGGACAGATGCACTTTTATGATGGATAGAGGTACTTTTATGATGGACAGATGCACTTTTATGATGGACAGATGCACTTTTATGATGGACAGATGCACTTTTATGATGAATAGATGCACTTTTATGATGGACAGATGCACTTTTATGATGGATAGAGGTACTTTTATGATGGATAGATGCACTTTTATGATGGACAGATGCACTTTTATGATGGATAGATGCACTTTTATGATGGATAGATGCACTTTTATGATGGACAGATGCACTTTTATGATGGACAGATGCACTTTTATGATGGATAGATGCACTTTTATGATGGATAGATGCACTTTTATGATGGATAGATGCACTTTTATGATGAATAGATGCACTTTTATGATGGACAGATGCACTTTTATGATGGATAGAGGTACTTTTATGATGGATAGATGCACTTTTATGATGAATAGATGCACTTTTATGATGGATAGAGGTACTTTTATGATGGACAGATGCACTTTTATGATGAATAGATGCACTTTTATGATGGACAGATGCACTTTTATGATGGATAGAGGTACTTTTATGATGGATAGATGCACTTTTATGATGGACAGATGCACTTTTATGATGAATAGATGCACTTTTATGATGGATAGATGCACTTTTATGATGGATAGATGCACTTTTAGCACTTTTATGATGGACAGATGCACTTTTATGATGGATAGATGCACTTTTATGATGGATAGATGCACTTTTATGATGGATAAATGCACTTTTATGATGGATAGATGCACTTTTAGCACTTTTATGATGGACAGATGCACTTTTATGATGGATAGATGCACTTTTATGATGGATAAATGCACTTTTATGATGGATAGATGCACTTTTAGCACTTTTATGATGGACAGATGCACTTTTATGATGGATAGATGCACTTTTATGATGGATAGATGCACTTTTATGATGGACAGATGCACTTATGATGGACAGATGCACTTTTATGATGGACAGATGCACTTTTATGATGGACAGATGCACTTTTATGATGGATAAATGCACTTTTATGATGGATAGATGCACTTTTATGATGGATAAATGCACTTTTATGATGGATAGATGCACTTTTAGCACTTTTATGATGGACAGATGCACTTTTATGATGGATAGATGCACTTTTATGATGGACAGATGCACTTTTATGATGGACAGATGCACTTATGATGGACAGATGCACTTTTATGATGGACAGATGCACTTTTATGATGAATAGATGCACTTTTATGATGGATAGATGCACTTTTATGATGGATAGATGCACTTTTAGCACTTTTATGATGGACAGATGCACTTTTATGATGGATAGATGCACTTTTATGATGGATAGATGCACTTTTATGATGGATAAATGCACTTTTATGATGGATAGATGCACTTTTAGCACTTTTATGATGGACAGATGCACTTTTATGATGGATAGATGCACTTTTATGATGGATAAATGCACTTTTATGATGGATAGATGCACTTTTAGCACTTTTATGATGGACAGATGCACTTATGATGGACAGATGCACTTTTATGATGGACAGATGCACTTTTATGATGAATAGATGCACTTTTATGATGGATAGATGCACTTTTATGATGGATAGATGCACTTTTAGCACTTTTATGATGGACAGATGCACTTTTATGATGGATAGATGCACTTTTATGATGGATAGATGCACTTTTATGATGGATAAATGCACTTTTATGATGGATAGATGCACTTTTAGCACTTTTATGATGGACAGATGCACTTTTATGATGGACAGATGCACTTTTATGATGGATAGATGCACTTTTATGATGGATAGATGCACTTTTATGATGGACAGATGCACTTATGATGGACAGATGCACTTTTATGATGGACAGATGCACTTTTATGATGGACAGATGCACTTTTATGATGGATAAATGCACTTTTATGATGGATAGATGCACTTTTATGATGGATAAATGCACTTTTATGATGGATAGATGCACTTTTAGCACTTTTATGATGGACAGATGCACTTTTATGATGGATAGATGCACTTTTATGATGGACAGATGCACTTATGATGGACAGATGCACTTTTATGATGGACAGATGCACTTTTATGATGGACAGATGCACTTTTATGATGGACAGATGCACTTTTATGATGGATAGATGCAATTTTATGATGGACAGATGCACTTTTATGATGGATAGATGTACTTATGATGGACAGATGCACTTTTATGATGGACAGATGCACTTTTATGATGGACAGATGCACTTATGATGGACAGATGCACTTTTATGATGGACAGATGCACTTTTATGATGGACAGATGCACTTTTATGATGGACAGATGCACTTTTATGATGGACAGATGCACTTTTATGATGGATAGATGCACTTTTATGATGGACAGATGCACTTTTATGATGGACAGATGCACTTTTATGATGGACAGATGCACTTTTATGATGGATAGATGCACTTATGATGAACAGATGCACTTTTATGATGGACAGATGCACTTTTATGATGGATAGATGCACTTTTATGATGGACAGATGCACTTTTATGATGGACAGATGCACTTATGATGGACAGATGCACTTTTATGATGGACAGATGCACTTTTATGATGGATAGATGCACTTATGATGGACAGATGCACTTTTATGATGGACAGATGCACTTTTATGATGGACAGATGCACTTTTATGATGGATAGATGCACTTTTATGATGGACAGATGCACTTTTATGATGGTCAGATGCACTTTTATGATGGATAGATGCACTTTTATGATGGACAGATGCACTTTTATGATGGACAGATGCACTTTTATGGACTTCAAAAATATATAAAGTCATTCACTGCCATTATAAAGCTTGGAAGAGCCAGGACATGTTTAAAGAGCATATTGCAGGTAAAAAAAAAAAATCTAAATTAATATATAACCTTGTATGAAAATACCATATGAAAAGTTAATGCAGGATTTAAAATGTTTTAAAACGACATAAGGGCACTAATTTAGTAGATAAAGTGAGCGTTTCTTGGACTGCTCGTAAAAACGGCTTTTTTTTTCAACATCGCGTCATTTTACGTCACGCTAGGGAGCCTCAGCCTCGGCTCAGTGCAGAGTAGGCTGGCATTCAGTGAGAGCGGCCGTGAGTCAGTGTGTTTTCCGTAGTTTTTGTATTTCAATCTATCATCGTCATGGTAAATTATTGTGTTTGTGGAGGTTGCAAAAACTCCGGCCTGTCAGGACATCGAGTCCACAGGTTTCCATAACAAGAAAAAGGACGGTGCTGTATCTTTCGTGCCTGGTGCGGTGTGTGCAGCTGAAGAGACGGGATTTCTCTTCCGCATCGGCTTCGAGAACCGCGGTCGTGTGTAGCTTTCACTTCAGATCGTGTGTAGCGTTCACTTCAGATCGGAGGATTATCATCCCGGCGATATGATGGAGTTTAACATGGGATGCCGAAGCAAGAATATTGATCGTCGTATACTGTACCAATGGCATCAAATAGTGTGATATAGGGAGTCATGCCCTAAATAGAGGCAACTTGTAATTGAAAAACAAAATTACTCAGGTTGTTTAAATATTCAAATCTTTAATTTTCTATTTATGTTATAACCCAGATGAAAAATATGTTTTAAAAATGTACTTGGGTATGTTTTTAGTACAATAGAAATATACTCAAGTAGGGATGTCCCGATCAGGTTTTTTTGCCCTCGAGTCCGAGTCCGAGTCATTTGATTTTGAGTATCTACCGATACCGAGTCCCGATCCGATACTTATATAATACATTAAAAAAAAATAAAGAAGAGAGAAAAAACAGATCCAGGATGTTCCTTATTTTTTATTTAATTCACCTTATTTTAACATTCAACAACTCTGTTAACAAACAGAGCACTTCTGTGAGGTAGCTTGAACAATCAAGTAATAAATAACATAAAATCTTCACTTTTGGACTTTAGTGCAACAGTAAATCTAGAAAAAGTCTAATATAAAAACAAATAGCACCTCAACTTAAAATACCCAGCAGACATGTAAACAAAAAATAAAAATGTTTTAAAAGTGTATAAAAAAATAATGAGAATATAATATAGGCCTACATTAGGGGTGTTACAGTTCACAAAATTTGCGGTTCGGTTCGATACGATACAGCAAAAAGAAAGAAATGCCAGAGAAATTTCCTATTAAAAGAAAAACTATTTTTGTAGTTTTCCTACATCTTGAAACTTTCAGGTTTATAAATGGGGGTAATCTTTGAAGGATGAACAAATAATGTTTTGGTAATCACATTAAAAATAACATTTAAATATATATTTATATAATATTTGAGTTTTGAAGTGCAACATTAAATCCATGTTCATTCACGGCACAATGTTTCTCCTGGTGTCCACGTCAGCGCTGTTTGATCTAATAGAGATCTACGGTTAATAACGGAGAAATGTGAATGCTTCTCACTAGATCTCGCAGCGATGTTATTCAGTGGCGAATTCAAATGTTTTCTTCACTGGATCTCTTCGCTTGATCTCGCGCTGCACAGATGTTGCTGGTCCGAACTGATAAATGGTCCGTGAAGCACAATATAATGAGAAGCGCAGTTTCGTTCCGCTTTCATTACGTTTGCCATTTGATGTTGCGCAGCGTTGTGGTGATCGCGCCAGCGCGGATTTCGTCTGCAGGAAAAATGGTCCTAGGAATCGTTCGGTTTGTATGCGTACCGAACCGGAAGCCTCGTACCGAAACGGTTCAATAATTACGAATACATGTACCGTTACACCCCTAATTTACATATATCCGAGTCCTGATCGGGAGGTAACGTCCGATTCCGATCGAGTCTGAAACCATGTGATCGGGCCCGATTTCCGATCGCGTGATCGGATCGGGACATCCCTATACTCAAGTATAGTTTTTATACATTTAATAGTATACATCTACCCTAAACATACTAATGTCTGCTGGCCTGATATACGATGGTAATAATCTGTACAATATTGTGAGCACAGTGTATATCGTTAGCGAACGTGTGTATCTATAAGCAAAGACACCTGTCCTGTTCTCCACTCGTTCTCACACCACAACTCAATGTGTCTCTGACCGTTCTGTCTAACATTAATCCTGTCCTGCTCTCTTGGCAGCATAGCAGGCTCATAACTGTATGGCTGTGGTCCGTCATACGAGTAAGTATTTCCTCAGCGTCCGAAATGTCATTGCGATCCATTGTTTTCCTGTTGTTTGCATCGACCGCTCTCCCGCCCGTTACGTAACGCCCGCCACGCCCATTTTCAGACGCGGAAGTAAAATTTTCTCACAAAAACGACTCCAGAAGCTTCTGTAGCGTATTTATAAGAATATTTTAAAGAAAATCTAGTTCCTACATTATTTTTCTATACATTGACTCGTTGGGTCCTCTAACCTGCAATATGCCCTTTAAAGGGATACTCCACTTTTTTTGGAAATAGGCTCATTTTACAACTCCCCCAGAGTTAAACTGTTGAGTTTTACCGTTTTTGAATCCATTCAGCCGATCTCCGGTTCTGGCGGTACCACTTTTAGCATAGCTTAGCATACATCATTGAAGTGGACAAGACCATTAGCATTTCTCAAAAAAAATGACCAAAGTGTTTCGATATTTTTCCTATTTAAAACTTGACTCTTCTGTAGTTACATCGTGCACTAAGACCGACGGAAAATGTAAAGTTGCGATTTTCTAGGCTGATATGGCTAGGAACTATACTCTCATTCCTGCGTAATAATCAAGAAACTTCACTGCCGTACCATGAGAGCAGCAGGCGTAATGATATGACGCAGCGCCTGAAAATAGGCCACCTTCCGTCAACACAACGGAACTATTTTCAGGCGCTGCGTCATATCATTACGCCTGCTGCTCTCATGGTACGGCAGTGAAGTTTCTTGATTATTACGCAGGAATGAGAGTATAGTTCCTAGCCATATCAGCCTAGAAAATCGCAACTTTACATTTTCCGTCGGTCTTAGTGCACGATGTAACTACAGAAGAGTCAAGTTTTAAATAGGAAAAATATCGAAACACTTTGGTCATTTTTTAATGAGAAATGCTAATGGTCTTGTCCACTTCAATGATGTATGCTAAGCTATGCTAAAAGTGGTACCGCCAGAACCGGAGATCGGCTGAATGGATTCAAAAACGGTAAAACTCAACAGTTTAACTCTGGGGGAGTTGTAAATTGAGCCTATTTCCAAAAAAAGTGGAGTATCCCTTTAATATAACTCTGATTGTGTTCGTCTGAGAGAAGAATGTCATATACACCTAGGATGGCTTGAGGGAGAGTGAATCATGGGCTAATTTACATTTTTGGGAGAACTATCCCTTTAAGATCAGTCGTACGATCGTATTTACGAACTTCTGAGGCTTACGATGCTTTATGGAAGCGCAGCCCAGAACGGCACAGATGATGCATGAAAGCGGACGCAGACTGACCTCGCCAACATGATCCCCGACACTCCCGTTTCTCTGGCCTTCATGGCGTCTTCATACGACAGAATATCTCCGTTACCTGTGGGACAAACACCAACAGAGTCAATTAGGGATCACCATATCAGTAGCGGCCGATATATGATCATTTATGTTATCAATATCGACCCGAAAAGAAAACTTGTCAGATATATTAAAGCTGATAAATCATGTATTATTTCCTTCAGCTGAGACGCTTCAGATGCACACTGTTCAACATGATGGAGCTGAATCGCTTGAAATATGATTGAAATCACTTCAAAAAAGGAAAATACAGTTCAGTGCAACATGTTATATCAGCTGCATAAAATGATAATGAGAACATTATAACTGTGTGATTGGGTCATGGCTTTTAATGGTGAGTTTTGTTTTTGTATTCAAACTCAATTTATATATTGAAATTGGATTTAGATTTATCGGCCAATATATCGGTTATCGGCTTTCAAATATAAAGAATGATCGGTTTCCGGCTTTCAAATATAAAGAATTATCGTTAACGGCTTTCAAATATAAAGAATCATCGGTGACCAGCTTCCAAAAATAAAGAATTATCAGTTATCGGCTTTCAAATATAAAGAATTATCAGTTATCGGCTTTCAAATATAAAGAATTATCGGTTATCGGCTTTCAAATATAAAGAATTATCAGTTACCGGCTTTCAAATATAAAGAATTATCAGTTAGCGGCTTTCAAATATAAAGAATTATCGGTTATCGGCTTTCAAATATAAAGAATTATCGGTTTCTGGCTTTCAAATATAAAGAATTATCGGTTACCGGCTTTCAAATATAAAGAATTATCGGTTACCGGCTTTCAAATATAAAGAATTATCGGTTACCGGCTTTCATATATAAAGAATTATCGGTTAGCGGCTTTCAAATATAAAGAATTATCAGTTAGCGGCTTTCAAATATAAAGAATTATCGGTTATCGGCTTTCAAATATAAAGAATTATCAGTTAGCGGCTTTCAAATATAAAGAATTATCAGTTAGCGGCTTTCAAATATAAAGAATTATCGGTTATCGGCTTTCAAATATAAAGAATTATCGGTTTCTGGCTTCCAAATATAAAGAATTATCGGTTACCGGCTTTCAAATATAAAGAATTATCGGTTACCGGCTTTCATATATAAAGAATTATCGGTTAGCGGCTTTCAAATATAAAGAATTATGGTTATCGGCTTTCAAATATAAAGAATTATCGGTTACCGGCTTTCAAATATAAAGAATTATCGGTTACCGGCTTTCATATATAAAGAATTATCGGTTAGCGGCTTTCAAATATAAAGAATTATGGTTATCGGCTTTCAAATATAAAGAATTATCGGTTACCGGCTTTCAAATATAAAGAATTATCGGTTACCGGCTTTCATATATAAAGAATTATCGGTTAGCGGCTTTCAAATATAAAGAATTATCGGTTTCTGGCTTTCAAATTTAACGAATTATCGGTTATCGGCTTTCAAATTTAAAGAATTATCGGCTATCGGTGCATCCCTAGAGTCAAAGCATCTGAAGTTTGGCGTATCCGCATCATCTACTCACCGAACAGCGGTACGGGAGCGGCGAGTTTGGAGCAGGTGTCGATATAATCCCAGTCAGCTGACTTCGTGTAGCGCTGTTCGCGAGATCTGCCGTGCAGCTGCGGAGGAGAACACTCATGATGAAGGAAACCTCATTAGCTTGAGCTGCTCGCTGAACCTCACCGTACCGTGATGAGCGACACGCCCCACTTCTTCATCTCGGGGATCAGCTTGTGCGCGACGTTGCAGTTCTGCTGGACTCCCGTGCGGATCTTAACCGTTAGAGGAACGTCCAGCACCTGCGGAAGAGCATGAGACGCGTCACACAGCAGCAACTCGTAATCCGTTAATAATCAGATTGATGGCTCAGTCGGACTGAAAAGCCTTCATGCTAAAATAATTCAGCTCGATCTGAATGAAATATCCATAAGGTTGAAAGTGGTGCTGCAGACCTGAAGTAATCTGACCGATCAATAGGAAAAAACAGCATGTAAATGCTTGAATCGTCTCAATCAGATTCACAAATATCTTTAATATCACAAATAGCGCCGTGATGAGCATGTTTACAAATGTCGTACGAACATGCATGTGTTTATTTACATCTTGCGTTTTAAGAACTGGTCAGTGGAGGACACTGAACATTCACTAAATATTTGCTAAAAAGCACTTCTGACATAAATGTCTGATGCAAAACAATTATACTTGCGGTTAGACATTATCGCGCTGGTTTTCTCCGGCTCTGCATGCAGCGAACTGAAGTTTTGTTCATAATACATAAATGCAAATGTGAATGTGTATCGTGCTGTAACTTTTAGGGTTCGTATAACTATAACTTGACCTCCTTTGGTTTCCATGCTATCAACACTACGAAAAACACTAAAGAGTCATGTAAAAACCTCTTGTAGGTTGACAAAGAATACAAAAATGTAAAATATGAGAAATTATGAACTCCTATAGTATAAAAAAATAGTTCCTTTGTCAATTTGACACATAAAAAAGACAATTTTACTAATTTTAATCACGGCGTCTTTCTTCAATTCTGAACGTAATACATAAATGCAAAAGTTAATGTATATGTGAATCAGTGTGACGTTCAGGGTTCATATAAACATAACTTTCAGAATCTGAGATCGGATTGATGAAAACATGTGCATGTAAACACACCTACTGACGTCCAATGACGCGATACAAGACGAACATCACTCAACACACTCTTTAAACACACGTAACAATGATCAAGGTTTCTCGGTTCACTTACAGAATTCATTCCCCTCACGATTTGCTCAAATTTGGTGGTGCGTGTCATGAGGCCACATCCACCGCCCTGAAGAAACAAATCAGTTCATCGCAGTTAAAAGTCACAAAGACTAGCGTTCTTCTGAAAATACGGCTACGCTGTGTGTCGGGTCAAAGCGACCTCTGGTTTCCATGCAGTTCACCAAAAATCAACACTAAAGAATCACGTAAAAACCTCTTTCAGTGACTAAAACCCCCCAAAATATACTACATTATTAACTACTATACTATAAAAAACACTTTCTCTCTTTGTGTTAGTGGTAAATCTGATGTAAATATTCAATATTACCTGTACAGAGTCTACAGACACAAAAAAAACTATTTATTTGATGTTTTGACTACTTGAAGAGACTATTTTCACTCTGAGATACAACTATGAATAAATAGTATTTATGATTTGTACATTAATTGTAGTATTTATTTCTATTTGTAATATTGGTGTAAAATGCCTCTGCATTTTTGTTTTGTTTTGACTCTAGTAAAACATTGACAGTAAAACTCAAATAGATGAACAGCAAATTCTCTCTCGATTCAGAAGACAAGTCTTTAATTTCAAGTAAACTTTAAGTCTTAAATTCTCATGTTTAAATCTCAAGCGTTTCATATTTTGACGAGCTATGATCGAGGTTTTCCAGTTTTTTGGCAAATTGCATGGAAAACAATAAAGGTCATTTGTACAGGCTTTCCAAAACACAATACTTTGCATGCACATTCATGACCCTATGAGAAATATTCAAGGAATAAACAGTTTCAAGCCGTGTAAAAATCGAATGTTGTTCAAATCAACCAGCGACTCAATCAACTCCAGAAACCTGTGTGGTAACAGTGTGTTCACTGTAGGACAGATCTGTGAAAACAGCATCAGTCTCCAGTATCTGAATAAATGACCATATATGTGTGTGTGAACTGTTCTTTAGAAGCGGCTAATGGCCTCGCAGCCGGGTTTCTGTGCATTACCTTCTTGTAGACCAGGTCGATGGGGCAGCCGGAGTTTATATCCACAAAATCCACGTCGATGTTTTGATTGAGCAGCTCGGCACACCTGGTCATGGTGTCTGGGAAACAGCCCTCCAGCTGCAACACAAGCTCAGGTCAGCCCATGCGGGAGACGCCGACACACACACACTTACTGAAACTCAGAATCAGACTTCTGTCACCTGACGTCACGTACACACACCCTCACGGCAGCCCATGCGGGAGACGCCGGACACACACACTTACTGAAACTCAGAATCAGACTTCTGTCACCTGACGTCACGTACACACACCCTCACGGCAGCTCATGCGGGAGACGCCGGACACACACACACACTTACTGAAACTCAGAATCAGACTTCTGTCACCTGACGTCACGTACACACACCCTCACGGCAGCCCATGCGGGAGATGCCGACACACACACACTGAAACTCAGAATCAGACTTCTGTCACCTGACGTCATGTAAACACAACCAAACCGGCAGCCAATGCAACAGTTAGGAAGCTGGGTAGGAGATGCTACACGTTTTATTGTATATTATGCAATTTTCAGCCATATTATTATTTTGCGATAACAAAGTCAAGTCAGTTTTTTTTATGCACTGGTCAGTTTTGAGATTTTGGCTTTTCATAACGTGTTTTTTCAGACTAGTGGAAAGAAAACATCCAAAATACATCCAAAATTCCAAATGGTTGTTCATATACTGTATCATTCGCCTGATTTATAGAACATTTTACTCCTAAAATCATGGTGAAAATGTATTTTCATGACTGTTGATTTATGGAATGATAAACTGAGAAATCCCCTCTGGGAAATCCTTTAACTCTAATGTCAACACAATCAAACCTGCTTTATCCAATTTTCAGATTTCTGTTATGGAAATGTATGCAAATGAGCACATATTTAATTAGACCATGCCTCATTTGCATAAGAAACATTTCAGAATCTTGTAATACAAAAAGTGTTTCCAATAAACTGGGGAAGAACGGATATGACTTGTAGTGTTTTGCTCTAATTAACAGTGATATATGATCAACACAGGGACCCAGTCCGACATCATGAGCCTAGAAACCAATAATAACGTCACTCCAATGACACGAACGGCTCGTAATTATGGTAATTCCAGCATTACGCTTCATCAAACCAGTCAATAATTCACTGTATAACCGAATCAGACTGTCATTAAAGGCGCTGTATGCAACTTTTCACTCTACTAAAGCATACAAATACCATGTGTTTGCATATATTGAGGAAACATGCTGAGTTCACACACTCGTTTCTCTGAGCAACACTTCTACACACAGTTGTTGTACTCTGAAATGTGTGTTTCCAGGCTGGAATGTGTGTTTTTGTTTTGCTCTGTGATACTGCACGATCTCCGATGTTTTGAATTGGACTGCAGTACCGATCTCCACCACTAGCTGTTAATCTTACAGACTGCCCCTTTAATGAGCCGTGAGTCGCACCTGAACGCCGAACAGGTCCTCGCTGGCGTGTCTCTTGAGGAGCGCCCACTCGGACGCCTGTCCCTGCAGGAGGTTAGTGCACATGGCCATCTCTCCACACGTGACGTCGGCCCCGAAGCGCTTGCACACGCGCCGGAACGGCAGGTTCCCACACTGCACAGAACACACACACACACACACGTGAGCTGTGAGAACACGTCTCTGGAGGACTCGCTGAGCGCACGTTAGCCGGGAGAGTTTACCGTGGTCAGAGGAGCCAGGTACAGCTTGTCTCTGAAGTCCACCTGAGACACAAGAGTTAAACATTACAGAATTAACAAATATTATATACAAAATAAGTGTATAAAAATGTCTAAACTTTTAGGAGATCAAAAATGCATCACGAGGCAGAAAAAAAATCTTAAATTAAATTTGATTTAATATCACACCCGTTTGATTCGGATTGTGAGATGCTGGTTGGTCGATGCCAGCTTGGCTATTTTCAAGTCGAAATACTATAAAAGAGCAATTTTAAAACCTGTATAAGGTTAAATATAGGTTATATTATACACAGTCAAACCTAAATTTATTCACTCAACTTCAACATCTCACACATCATCACGGTTTATTCGCTATAGTTTAGACAATGGTGATAAACATGAGCAGAACTCAGAGTTCTCAGATCAGTGGATATTTGACTGGTTTTGTCCGTCCTTCTGTTAGACTCTCACACATGAATTATGTTGAATATCTGTCAGCTGTTCAATTTAACTACACAATTAGATAATACCAGTTTAGCTCAACCAGTGACCAAGCAATGCTTCATGTTGTTCAGTCTGTGTGTAAAAAGAGCATTAGCAATTACAGAAAACACACTGAAGAAAACATCATCAGCTCAAAGTGACTGAATACTTTTTAGTCCCAAATTGTTATAAATGTCACTGGTAGTCACTGTATGAAGAATATTTGTGTATAATATGTCACAGTTTACTTTATTTTGCTCTCCTCACTTACAGAAATGAACTTTAGTGTCCTGATCACACTAGTGAAACAATATAAAAAATGATATCTGGTGTGTGAATAGGTTTTGGTTTGACTGTAGATATGGCTCATATATAGATTAAAACCCTTTAAAGCTTCTGTTTCTGTTGCATAACAGATACACCTGTTTGACAAATGTAGCCGGTCTTCAATGTATTCTACGCATTAAAATACAAATAGTATTCTGGAGGAATATACTGTACATACTGCAGACATACACTACCGGTCAAAAGTTTTAGATCGGTAAGATTTTTAATGTTTTTACAAGAAGTCTCTTCTGCTCACCAAGGCTGCATTTATATGATTAAAAATACAAACAAAAATAGTCATATTGTTAAATATTATTACTATTTAAAACAGCTGTTTTCTATGTGAATATACAGTAAAGTGTAATTTATTCCTGTGATCAAAGCTGAATGTTCAGCATCATTGCTCCAGTCTTCAGTGTCACATGACCCTTCAGAAATCACTCTAATATGAGGATCTGATGATCAAGAAACATTTATGATTATTATCAGTGTTGAAAAGAAAAAATTTACATTTTCATTTCAGGATTCTTTGATGATTAGAAAGTTCAAAAGAACAGCATTTATCTGAAATAGAAAGCTTTTGTATCATTAAACACTATCCTTTAAAAGTTTGGGGTCAGTACGATTTTATTTTATTTTTTTGTGGAAAGAAATAAAAGAAATCAATACTTTTATTCATCAAGGATGCGTTAAATTGATCAAAAGTTACTGTAAAGACATTTATAATGTTAGAAAAGATTCTATTTGAAATAAATGCTGTTTCTGAACTTTCTATTCATCAAAGAATTCTGAAAACAAATTGTACACAACTGTTTTCAACATTGAAAAAAATAATAAATGTTTTTTTGAGCATAAAATCACCATATTAGAGTGATTTCTGAAGGATCATGTGACACTGAAGACTGGAGTAATGATGCTGAACATTCTGCTTCCATCAGAGGAATAAATTACATTTTAAAATATATTAAAATATAAAACGGTCATTTTAAATTGTCATAATATTTCACAATATTACTGTTTTTTGTTTTTGTTTTTATCATATAAATGCAGCTTTGGTGAGCAGAAGAGACTTCTTTTAAAAACATTAAAAATCTTACCCATCTAAAACTTTTGACCGGTAGTGTATAGGATGTTATTTCAAACACACCTGTTTCTTTTCACATTGTCGCAGCTTGATGATGTCAGCGTCTGTAATCGGGCCCATAGTCTTCACCGGAGGAACCGCACTCTCCTGCAATTCAGATTAAATTATACATTAAAACATCTTTAATATTTGCTTTTAGGAAACCCACGAGCCGGTATGCTTGAAGCAGCGCTGATGGACTAGCGATTAAACACCTTAAAAAGGACCGATTCTGCTCTTGATGATGTTTCAGGCTCTACTAGAACAGGTTCTCCTGCTTGAATGTTGATTATTCTCCTCATATTCTCCACTGTTGCGGCTCCTCTCTTCCCAGTCTGTCAGTAACGCTGTTTACTTCCTGTCTCTATGAAGCCCCTCCTCCTGAAAGCACACTGTGCTCTGATTGGTCGGCTGGAGCAGTGTGTTGTGATTGGTCGAGCGCTTCGAGTGTGTTTGGGAAAGTCCCGCCCCTTTTCCATAACCACCAGTTTAACACACTACTAACTAACTCAACCAGGCCCCGCCCCTTTATTCTGCGCATTAATTATTATAATGAGGAATATTGTGACGTGTTCGCTCCAGTTTATATTGAGCGTTCAAGTGATATCAGGTAATAACAGACTGTATATAATATGTGTGTGTGTAGTGTGTGTGTCGTCACCCGTAGTGTTTCTGAAGAGCGTTTTTGAAGCCCAAAGTGGGCGGAGCCGGCCGTCGCCATCTTGGCCGCGTCACTCCCGGATAACGAACATGTGCAGCGAGGCGGATTAGCTGAGGTGACGTGACGCTAACACACAGCAGACAAACACTAGCAGTGACATCAGCGGCAATCCACCTGTCACTCAAGTGGCCACGCCCTTAATTATGCACAACTTTAAGGCTTAATATAATTTAAACGGATGAGTTATAAAAACATTCCCCCCCGTCACAGTCGTCATGAAGGGCAACATTAGCTCGATAGACCAAAAGCACTTTTTGCACCAGACTGTAAACATGTGTTTTTCTGCTGTAAAGTTGTGTATTTTAACATGCGGGTCTATGGGACTGAGTCTCTTCTGCAGCCGGCCTCTAGTGGCCAGTGGAGGAACTGCAGGGTAACTCACTCAGTGTCGGATTCAAGAGAGTTGGTTTCAACACATTACTGACTAACTCAACCAGGCCCCGCCCCTTTATTCAGCGCATGAATTATTTAAATGAGGAATATTGAGCCGTGTTCGTTCCCGTAATTCAGTGATATCAGGTAACCGCAGATGTTTCACCTGTGTCTCCTGATCCGCGTCTCTGGGATCGTCCTCCAGCTTCTTCCCTCGGCTGATGGTCTTCAGGAAGGCCTCGGCGCCGCTGAAGCTCACCTGCTTCTTCCTCAGCCGTCTCTGCAGGTCTTTGTCCAGGTGGTTCCTGACCGGCTCCCTCTCGGCGTTGGGCTTGTAGAGGTCGGCGTTCACCAGGTTCTTCATCTCGGCGCTGGTGTGAGCTTTAGCAAACCTGCAGGAGACGCCGTACTGACACTTGCCGAAGGTGTTGAACAGGTAACACTGCTCTCCCAGATCCTCCGCTTTACTGCGCATGTACTCCGACACGTCGTGGAGGAAGCGGCACTTATCGCCGAAGAAGCATTTAGTGTCTCGCTCCTGAAAGACACGCGGATAATGTTAACCAGTGTAGCGTTACAGGAGCATTACGATCAACCCAACCACAGATATCGCTCAAAGTCCCCCGTAGTCAATCTTATCTCTTAAAACTCACCAAAATTAAGTTTTTTCCTTGATATGTCTTCATGCCTTAAAATATCTTGAATGTAACTCGACACCCGTGCCTCATTTAGTATGCGCGGTTCTATGAATATGCAGATGAGCCCCGCCTCCACTCACTCACTCAGCTCAGAGATCCACTGGTTGACGATCACACGTTGATCTGATTGGTTACAAGGTCGTTTGTGACGTCAGAAACACCAGCGATTTCAAACCGTGTTTTTGAGACTGTCTTTGGTTCACTGCAGTTTTAAGGAGGAAATACTCAGCAATGCTGTCGACTTATGAACTTACACATGGTGTGTCTTATAGCGTATTAAAAACACCACATAGACACATAAACAACATTAAACGCTGGATTTACACCACAGGGGGACTTTAAGCACTTTAGTTAACTATAGTAACACTGGGGGAATGGGGGAAGTGTTTGGAAACCTGTTTGGTAACCATTACCACTATATATATATATATCTCACCTGAATGATTGAGGGACACAAGCGTCTGCCTTCGTAGCTCTGAGGTTTCATGCGAGGTCTGGATTTATTCTGTCCTCTCATCCTCTTCTTGTCCTTCTTGTCCGGTTCCTCCGGCGCTGCTTCGCTGTCCAGCCGGATCCTCTTCTGCTCCGGTTCTCCAGAGTCTCCATCCGCATCTTCACTCTTCTGGCCCGGCCGGCCCGAGTCCAGGAACGCGTGGAACTGCTCTTTGGTGGTGAGGAACCTGTACATCAGACACGAGTCACTCATACACACATCGCTCCACAGACGCTGTGATTATTAATATAATCAGAATACAGTATATAAACGTACTGTTCTTTAATAGGGGCGATTCCTTTCTCGACCTCCGCAGCCGATTCCATCATGAACACTCAAACCTGCTGGGAAACCAGAAACACTGTCCTAATGGGTCAAATGTCTGAAGGAAAACGGGACTTTTATTTTGAAATACATTTACATATTAACTCATCTGCAGCAGGCAGGCCTTTGAAAACAGTGCAAAATATGTAATTGAATAAATAAATACATCCAACAGTACAAGTACTATGTATATTGTTAAAACAACAGGACTTTTATTTTGAAATAAACGATCTGATGATGTTGATGTGACGTTCTGTCATAATCATGAGCTCATTAACATAAGACCACCGCCCTCATTTACAGAACACCTCATGCGAAAATAAATAAATAATACAAATAAGATTAAAATAAATTGAGAAATTTAAAATATATATATATATAATTAAATCAAAAATAAATGTAACAAAGTTCTCCTACAGTTTTTTTTTTAACTATAATGAGTAGAATTTGTTTTACATGTAACTTAATAAAACCTAAATATTTTCCAAATAATATAATTAATAATATTTAGACATAGAGAAAATATGCCTTTTATATTTGTGGATGAGTCCGTGGCATCTGAAAGACTGAACCGCTCTGACATGACATATTTACATGTTAATCGTTGTAAGGACCATTGGACTTACTCTAACACTATAAGTGTCCCTCAGATGATACCGTGCTAATAAAGCCTCTTCAGATGTATTGCACATAGAGCCACACTGGATTAAAAGGGTTAAAAGATCATGACAGTCGAAAACAACTCGCGTATCTGAAGAACATGTGTGTGTTACTAAACACCGATCGTGCAGCCGCTCTGGGATCAGCTCAGATTTATGTCTGATTATTATTATTGATCATCATCACTCACCGACCAGTGAAGTTTGTCTCTGCACATGCACAGTCTGCCGCTGTGCAACTCTCTAATGTGTCCGACCGGAAACACGAGCGCGCACGCTGGAGTTCCGCTTCAACACGCGCCACCGCGGGTCATGACGGGACTACAACTGAAACATTTAAAAATATACACAAAAATTATGTTATTATATGAATTTATATTATATACTAAAATAAAATATATACAAAATGTATCATTGAATTGTTGTGCTAATAATCCAATTCGTAATGATTTTTTTTTAAATTAAATTAGACAATCCTCAGTATTGATGAATATATGATCACACAGCAGTCATAAAACAAACAAAATCACAAGATTAGGAAAATATTAGAGCAGTTTTAATGTTCTTCATCAAACAATATACATTGTTTTCCAGTGCATATTTTTTGCTCATTCAGCTCTTTTAATTTATGTGTTTATAATACTTAAATGAAAAATCACAGATCAGTCAATACATCACTTCTCACAACTACTTTAACCAAACTTAAACATAGGAGATCGTGACAAAAGGAATGAAAATCATCAAAATGAATTGCATGAATCACTTTGTACTGTAATATTTTAACAGGAAAAATACATTCTGTGTGAACGGCCCCTTAAAACGGGACTTTAATTTTGAAATAAAAGAGTATAATCATGAGATCACGTAGTTTTTTTTAAATGTTAATCGGGTCAACATTTTTTTTTAACCAAACTAAATACAGGAGATATCACAAAAATAAAATTACATCATATTATGAATCACTTTGGCAAATTATGTACTGATTTTAAGGGCCCAGGACGGTGAACAAGATTCACATTAAGCACAATCCACTCACAAATAAAGTTAGAAGTGAACAGACATTTCTATGCTTGTACAAAGTGTTTAATCCAAAGACACTGTCTTATCAGACGAAACATCGTCCGGTCTTTATTCCTCCAGACTTTTATTTTGAAATAAGAGTTAATGATGTTAATAAAACATTCATAACCAAAAGCTCATGTTCATTTATGTGTTTATATATATATATTGTGAAATACGGGACTTTTATTTTGAAATAAGAAAGTTGATGAGACATACTGTCATAATCATGAACTCGTGTTCATTTATGTGTTTATATGTCAATCAGGTCAATCATTTTTATTTGACCAAACTAAACACTAAATGGCATCATATTATGACCGTCTTTGGCATATTTTGTACTGATTTTAAGGGCCCAGAAAAGTTAACAGGTGTCATAATATTAAGCACAATCCTCTCACAAATGAAGTTAGGAGTAAACGAACGTCTACAGGGAGTGCGAGCGAGCGCCCACTCTTCACTCCTCCGCTGAACCCAGCCTCTCTAGTTTGGCGCTGAAGCGCTTCTTGCTGGAATCGAGCACCGCGATGCCGCTCTTCTGGAAGTCGTAGCCGAGCCGCTTGAGCAGGGTCAGCCGGTGCCGGATGCTGTCGAGGCTGAAGTCCAGGACCTTGGGCTTCAGCACCACCTGCTCCACCCACACCCCGCCCTCCAGCAGGCAGTCCAGCTTCTGCTCCAGCCGCTCCGAGGACAGGAACAGCACGTGCGAGTAGTTCAGGATCATGGCCTTGAAGTGCTCGGCGCCGCACCCCAGCGACCCGAGCTTCCGGCGCAGGCTCTCCGCGTTCCTCTTCAGGCTCTCGTGCGACAGGTCCAGGATCTGCGCGCCGTGGCTCTGGAACAACCCCAGCGCCTCCGCGTTGCTCAAGTTCAGATCGCGCATCAGGAAATCCACGTTGGCCCTGATCCGGTTGGTGCTTCGGATGAAGATGTAGAGGTTCCTGGAGATGATGGTTCTGGCGAAGGCCTGCGGGTCCCTCCCGCCGAGCCTCGCGCACACCTCCTGGAGCAGCTCCACCATGTTCCGGTTCAGCTCCACGCTGTTGGAGAAGGTCCGCGGCGCGGTGGTGAGCAGCCGGTGCAAGTCTCTCCGCGTGATTCCCAGAGACATCAGGAACACGATGTTCTCCTCCAGGTTCGTGTTGTCGCTGGAGCGGAAGAAGGACTCGGGGGAGCGCGAGAGCACGCCCACCACCTCGCGGTCGCTCCGGAACACGTTCCTCCACAGCGTCCAGCGCTCCTCCAGGTGCGCGCAGGTGCGCGTGATGGACCGCGGGAAGCGGGAGATGATGCTGGCGATGGCCTCGGGGTCGGCTCCTTTGCTCCGCAGGAACAGCGCGAGGCCCTGCTCGTTGGTGAGCTGCTTGCGGAGCACGCCGGGCTGCCGGCGCCGGGCCGACTCCAGGTCCACGCCCATGCTGGACAGCGTCTCCACCAGAGACTCGTTCTCCGAGGTCGCCGGAGGCAGGGGGAGATCCGGCGGCTTGGAGCTGCAGAAGCGAGACGCCGCAGGAAGTGGAGGACATCTCCTGACGGAACACAGGAAGTGGAGGATCCTCTGTGCCATCACTGACCACACCTGTTGATCGGAGAAGAGATCACTTCACTATTGGAGCTCGCTGGAACCTTTGTTCAATGTCTAGCAGAGCTGCACGATTAAGTGTTAAAAGATCGCGATCTCGATTCAAACGCCCACCCACGCGATCTTATTTCTAAATGACGATTCAAATACGTCTGTTAAACCTTTGACGAGTACGGTCACTCAAGAGATTCGTTCAAAAACACTGATTCATCCAGTTATGAAACGAGTGAAGGATTAATGAGTGAGTCATTGAATCATAGACTCAAGAGATTCGTTCAAAAACACTGATTCATCCAGTTATGAAACAAGTCTTTAAGAGTGAGTCACTGAATCATTCACTCAAGAGATTCGTTCAAAAACACTGATTCATCCAGTTATGAAACAAGTCTTTAAGAGTGAGTCATTGAATCATTCACTCAAGAGATTCATTCAAAAACACTTGCTGCGTCCCAATTCTCATACTATCCGTCCTAAATAGTATTCGAAAATAGAATTAGTACGTCCCAAATCGTAGTATGTTGAAATGAGTGTCCCAAAGAGACCCGGATGGTCTACTATATCCGGTCAGAATCCGAAGTGCAGATCGATGCGCACGCTAACGGCTGATATTGCCCACAACCCATCGCGCGTTGGACGAGGATTCGGTTAGAACTACAAACACGAGTAAAAAGTGTTCAAAAACTACAGACATGGAGGACGCGCGAGTCCGACGGTTATGTAGAGAGGTTTAGATAAAGGGGTTTGAGTGATTAATTATCAGTATCTAACCTGACGAAAATGTATTTATTCAATGTTGTCCACATTATATTGCATCTGCAGCAGCATTGTGAACTTTTGCAAAGATATGTTTAGCCATTAACTTTTAAATGCATTATTATATTCAAATTCCAAACACATGAGGAGAGTCTCGGCATGAAAGACCCACGACTGGCAGATGAACGTGCTACAACATTTCTCTCCGAAACCGTAAGAAATTAACTTAGATTGAATGGAGGATTTTAACTGTGACGAGATGGGCAGTTTACGGTGACCGGATGCACGCGACAGATCTGTCCGTTAAAGATGACGAAGTAGTATGTCCCAAAGCTTGCCTACTCTTTTGCTACACACTCAAAAGTATGTACTTTTTCTTCACAAAAAGAGTACATTCTTTTAGGGCGTAGTATAAGTAGGCGAATTGGGACGCAGCAACTGATTCATCCAGTTATGAAACGAGTCTTTAAGAGTGAGTCATTGAATCATTTACTCAAGAGATTCATTTAAAAACGCTGATTCATTCAGTAATGAAACGAGTGAAATCTGTATGAGTGAGTCATTAATTCAAAAGATTCCTTCAAAAACATTGATTCATCCAGTAATTAAAAAAGTAAAGTCTTTATGAGTGAGTCACTGAATCATTCATTCAAACCACATTTAAAAAAATAAATAATAATAATTAAATATTTTTCAATAGATTGCAGCAACCTCTAGTAAATTAGTTTGTTTAGTTGTTTATTCAGAATAATGTGAAAATCATGATCTCTATATCAAACCAAAAAAACAAACTCAATTATCCAGAATTTTAACCAATTTTAATAATAATAGTAAATTGTTTTCTTTCTGCAAAATACATTCTTATTTTTTTCTTTTAAATGTGGGGTAAAATATTCAACTCAACTCGGGACATGTTTTTTGTGATATTTATCCACATAAAAGAGTCTTATCTATTAATTACATATATTTCAGATCGTTATATGAATCAAAGACAGTGAAAGTACATGCAAATATTAACAACAATAATCGTGATTTATACACATGTAAACCAAAGCGCTTCCCAGAGAAGAGTCAAGCGAATGAGTCGCTGAAGAAACTCTAGAGACACTGTAAAAAGAAAAACCATAATGAGGAGCTAATGAGATCAAATTAAATGTTCCGCGGGGGGAAAGTCGACAAGTAGATGATATTCATCTGTTAGATTAAATACTCTCAACACGGATCTTCTTATTTATGCATAAAAGTTTCTGTTTGTAACATCATGATTCATGAACACTGTTCGCTGTCGTGTGTTTATAACTGTAAGCTGTTATTGAGAAGTAAACATCACATTTATTATAACCTACCACCTCATCTCAGCACATGACGCCTCTCCGCCGGGTTCCCTCGCGCGGTCTGTGTGTGTGTGTGTGTGTGTGTGTGTGTGTGTCGCCGCCTGCTGGTGTGGAGGGACAGCGACTCCACTGATCGCCACACGGGGGCGCAGGGCCGCCACTGTTCAGCTCTGCACTCATCTGATACACGGTCAGTTAGTCGTTAGTCTGAATTTTGTGATTGACTATATGCAGCTTTAGTGAGAATAGGATTACAAGGCGGCATATATTTGAAAATACAGTAAAAACAGTTATATAGTGAAAACATATTACAATCTAAAATAATTGTTTTTGAATCTGTATATATTTGAAAATGTGATTATATCTATCTATCTATCTATCTATCTATCTATCTATCTATCTATCTATCTATCTATCTATCTATCCAACCATCTATCTATCTATCTATCTATCTATCTATCTATCTATCTATCTATCTATCCAACCATCTATCTATCTATCTATCTATCTATCTATCTATCTATCTATCTATCTATCTATCTATCTATCTATCCAACCATCTGTCTATCTATCTATCTATCTATCTATCTATCTATCTATCTATCTATCTATCTATCTATCTATCTATCTATCCAACCATCTGTCTGTCTATCTATCTATCTATCTATCTATCTATCTATCTATCTATCTATCTATCTATCTATCTATCTATCTATCCAACCATCTATCTATCTATCTATCTATCTATCTATCTATCTATCTGTCTATCTATCTGTCTGTCTATCTATCTATCTATCTATCTATCTATCTATCTATCTATCTATCTATCTATCTATCTATCTATCCAACCATCTATATATCTATCTATCTATCTATCTATCTATCTATCTATCTATCTATCTATCTATCCAACCATCTATCTATCTATCTATCTATCTATCTATCTATCTATCTATCTATCTATCTATCTATCTATCTATCTCTCCAACCATCTATCTATCTATCTATCTATCTATCTATCTATCTATCTATCTATCTATCTATCCAACCATCTATCTATCTATCTATCTATCTATCTATCTATCTATCTATCTATCTATCTATCTATCTATCTATCTATCTATCTATCCAACCATCTATCTATCTATCTATCTATCTATCTATCTATCTATCTATCTATCTATCTATCTATCTATATATCCAACCATCTGTCTATCTATCTATCTATCTATCTATCTATCTATCTATCTATCTATCTATCTATCTATCTATCCAACCATCTGTCTGTCTATCTATCTATCTATCTATCTATCTATCTATCTATCTATCTATCTATCTATCTATCTATCTATCTATCCAACCATCTGTCTGTCTATCTATCTATCTATCTATCTATCTATCTATCTATCTATCTATCTATCTATCCAACCATCTATCTATCTATCTATCTATCTATCTATCTATCTATCTATCTATCTGTCTATCTATCTGTCTGTCTATCTATCTATCTATCTATCTATCTATCTATCTATCTATCTATCTATCCAACCATCTATATATCTATCTATCTATCTATCTATCTATCTATCTATCTATCTATCTATCTATCTATCTATCTATCTATCTATCTATCTATCCAACCATCTATCTATCTATCTATCTATCTATCTATCTATCTATCTATCTATCTATCTATCTATCTATCTCTCCAACCATCTATCTATCTATCTATCTATCTATCTATCTATCTATCTATCTATCTATCTATCTATCCAACCATCTATCTATCTATCTATCTATCTATCTATCTATCTATCTATCTATCTATCTATCTATCCAACCATCTATCTATCTATCTATCTATCTATCTATCTATCTATCTATCTATCTATCCAACCATCTGTCTATCTATCTATCTATCTATCTATCTATCTATCTATCTATCTATCTATCTATCTATCTATCCAACCATCTGTCTATCTATCTATCTATCTATCTATCTATCTATCTATCTATATATCTATCTATCTATCCAACCATCTGTCTATCTATCTATCTATCTATCTATCTATCTATCTATTTATCTATCCAACCATCTATCTATCTATCTATCTATCTATCTATCTATCTATCTATCTATCTATCTATCTATCTATCTATCCAACCATCTATATATCTATCTATCTATCTATCTATCTATCTATCTAACCATCTATCTATCTATCTATCTATCTATCTATCTATCTATCTATCTATCTGTCTATCTATCTATCTATCTATCCAACCATCTGTCTATCTATCTATCTATCTATCTATCTATCTATCTATCTATCTATCTATCTATCTATCTATCTATCTATCTATCTATCTATCCAACCATCTATCTATCCAACCATCTATCTATCTATCTATCTATCTATCTATCTATCTATCTATCTATCTATCTATCCAACCATCTGTCTATCTATCTATCTATCTATCTATCTATCTATCTATCTATCTATCTATCTATCTATCTATCTATCCAACCATCTGTCTGTCTATCTGTCTGTCTATCTATCTATCTATCTATCTATCTATCTATCTATCTATCTATCTATCTATCCAACCATCTATCTATCTATCTATCTATCTATCTATCTATCTATCTGTCTATCTATCTGTCTGTCTATCTATCTATCTATCTATCTATCTATCTATCTATCTATCTATCTATCTATCCAACCATCTATATATCTATCTATCTATCTATCTATCTATCTATCCAACCATCTATCTATCTATCTATCTATCTATCTATCTATCTATCTATCTATCTATCTATCTATCTATCTATCTATCTATCTATCTATCTATCTATCTCTCCAACCATCTATCTATCTATCTATCTATCTATCTATCTATCTATCTATCTATCTATCTATCTATCTATCTATCCAACCATCTGTCTATCTATCTATCTATCTATCTATCTATCTATCTATCTATCTATCTATCTATCCAACCATCTATCTATCTATCTATCTATCTATCTATCTATCTATCTATCCAACCATCTATCTATCTATCTATCTATCTATCTATCTATCTATCTATCTATCTATCTATCTATCTATCTATCTATCTATCTATCTATCTATCCAACCATCTGTCTATCTATCTATCTATCTATCTATCTATCTATCTATCTATCTATCTATCTATCTATCCAACCATCTGTCTGTCTATCTATCTATCTATCTATCTATCTATCTATCTATCTATCTATCTATCTATCTATCTATCTATCTATCTATCCAACCATCTATCTATCTATCTATCTATCTATCTATCTATCTATCTATCTATCTGTCTATCTATCTGTCTGTCTATCTATCTATCTATCTATCTATCTATCTATCTATCCAACCATCTATATATCTATCTATCTATCTATCTATCTATCTATCTATCTATCTATCTATCTATCTATCTATCTATCTATCCAACCATCTATCTATCTATCTATCTATCTATCTATCTATCTATCTATCTATCTATCTATCTATCTCTCCAACCATCTATCTATCTATCTATCTATCTATCTATCTATCTATCTATCTATCTATCTATCTATCTATCTATCTATCTATCTATCTATCTATCCAACCATCTATCTATCTATCTATCTATCTATCTATCTATCTATCTATCTATCTATCTATCTATCTATCTATCTATCTATCTATCTATCCAACCATCTATCTATCTATCTATCTATCTATCTATCTATCTATCTATCTATCTATCTATCTATCTATCTATCTATCTATCCAACCATCTGTCTATCTATCTATCTATCTATCTATCTATCTATCTATCTATCTATCTATCTATCTATCTATCTATCTATCTATCTATCTATCTATCTATCTATCTATCTATCTATCTATCCAACCATCTGTCTATCTATCTATCTATCTATCTATCTATCTATCTATCTATCTATCTATCTATCTATCTATCTATATATCTATCTATCTATCTATCCAACCATCTGTCTATCTATCTATCTATCTATCTATCTATCTATCTATCTATCTATCTATCTATCTATTTATCTATCCAACCATCTATCTATCTATCTATCTATCTATCTATCTATCTATCTATCTATCTATCTATCTATCTATCTATCTATCTATCTATCTATCTATCTATCCAACCATCTATATATCTATCTATCTATCTATCTATCTATCTAACCATCTATCTATCTATCTATCTATCTATCTATCTATCTGTCTATCTATCTATCTATCTATCCAACCATCTGTCTATCTATCTATCTATCTATCTATCTATCTATCTATCTATCTATCTATCCAACCATCTATCTATCCAACCATCTATCTATCTATCTATCTATCTATCTATCTATCTATCTATCTATCTATCTATCT